>NC_136638.1:28170760-28338260 GCF_949748355.1 Melanostigma gelatinosum
TGTGTGTGTTTTTGCAGTAACAGAGATGAAGGCCACACACTTTGATCCGTTCTTATATTCAGCGCTGCAGCTTCTCATCCGTCGTTACTTTAACCTCTGAACCTTCATTTATTAAATGTCTCACTGTTCTTTGTTGTCCTCCTCTGGTTGTATAGAAGTCTATAGAAAATGACTCTACTTCTCTCTTGATTTATTCCCTCAGTAAACATTGTAAACATGAGTTTATGTCTCAATCTCTAGTTTCAAGTCTTCTTCAATACAGCATGATGTTCATTTAGTACATTATGGTCCATTTAGAGTCACACAGACCATAAAGCAGGGGATGCTTTAGGGCGGGGCTACACACTGATTGACAGGTCTCTACCAGAGACGTATACGGCGTCTCTACTTCACTCCTCCTCAGTCCAGATATGGACACTTCCTGTTCACTGGCAGCAAATAAAACAACATGGTGACGACTAAATTGGCGAACTCAAATGTTGAAAACGTCCACAAACCAATGAGCGACGTGACGATGACTACGTCCACTTATTGTCAGAGACATAACAGATGTTCAGGTTCGCTGAGGAGCAGCTCTGATCTCAGACCTGTTTATGTGTTGTGGCTCTGCGGGGGGGCTCGGTGGATTTGTTCTCCCCCGTTGAGTTTCATCGCATGTTGCCTTCTTCTCCTCACTGCAACACGCTTCACTCATGTAAAATTCATGGTGAACACGTCTCTCCGCTTTCAACGCTCTGAGTGCTCTCGTCGCTCGTTGTTCGTCTGCAGGAACAAAACCCGCCGAGACGAGTTTATTCTTCCAAAACCTGAACGTCCGACACGAGAGGAGTTCAGTCTGAAGACATCAGGAAATAAGAATAAAGGGAGGGAATTGAAAACTGTGTCTGATAAAAGATTTAAAAAAGAGGATTTAAAATGTGATGTGCAGCCTGGAGGAACAAGAAGAAAGAGAAAGAAATCAACATGACAAATGGAGACAGGAGGAAGGAAACTGAAGATCAGGGTGTAAAGGAAATGAACATGAGCAAATGTCCCGTGAAGTCTCTCTGCTGCTTGTTACAGTAAAACTGTATTTCCTCTAAACGCTCACTGACGTCACCGTGTTGCATTGAACAGAAGCCGACGAACCCAATGATCTGCACACTCAACCGAACATGAGAAATACAATGTGTGTCGAGGCCGACCCGCTCTAACCTCTGCTGTGACACACGGAATACTACTCAGTAAATAGTGGTATAAATACACGCAGAATACGTTTACAATGATGATGTGTATTTGCTTAGTCTGCACTTTTGTCAACAAAATGTTGAAACAGACATTTATGTTTTCAATATGTGAGAATAATATTGATGGATAGAATAGTTTGGAATTGGCTGACAGATGATTTTATTATTCCCAGTAATGACGCAACTGTTTATTTTTATCCTCATTTTGTACTTTTAAGATATTTTACTTCTAGTAAAAGTACTTATACCACAGTGTAGAAATACTCTGTTAAAGTCCTGAATTCTAAATCATTCTGAAGTAAAAGAACAAACGTATTAGCATCAAAATATACTTATGTATGCAGACTATTATATATTACATCATTGTATTGTAATTAGTGATACATTCATGTGTTCATAACTTTAATAAGCTCATTTTAATGACTTTCTATACTGCTGGTAGTTTAATACCTCTTTAGCGTTTCGAGTACCAGCACCGAAGTTCCGAATGGACTTTTCATCAAGAAATATGAAAAATGGTCCAGACATGTAAAATATCGCGAGAAAAGACCTAACAACGTGTCGTATGATTAAATCCACCAATCACAGGCCTTACATATCCCACATACACACTGAGTCAGAGCAGGTTTTTTTCATGGATGAGACATATGACATCTGAAAATAGCTGAACATGGCATAAAATTATTGCAAACTGCTTTATTACGATGTATTGAACACTCTTAGTGATAAAGCAAGTGAATATATAGTTAATATGTAGTTATATCGTATATAAAATTAGAATAGAGCAGCGCAAAATCTGGTTCCAAAAATTTGAATTTGCCTTGAAATTCTGTACTCAGAACTTATTTATGCTGGCCTGCTAAGTAAAATTAGCTTGGACAGACCACAAACCTGTTGTGCTATGACTGTGGAGTATTTTTAGGCTTCAATCTGCATTATTTCAAAAACAAATGTTAAAAAAAATTGCTTTTTTTTCAGGCGAACCTGAAACTTTTCAATTTGAGCTGTGTGCTATCTTCAGTCACTATTAACCAGCAACATATACACAATATTTACACATATGAACAAGTCTCACAAGTTTGACCTGTATTATACCATAACAATTATTAAAATAGACCTTGTAGTTTCAGATCTACAGTCTAAAAGGTATGGGTATGCAATTTTCGAGCAGAGGCCTAAAAATAGGGCTAGGGCTATAGAGGTTTTAATCTCTAATAATATTAATTATTATTTATTAGTTGACAATATTATGTTTTGATATTCTGAATGACTTAAGTTATCAGATAAATGTCGTCCAGTGAAAAGTTCAATATTTGATAATATTGTAGTAAAGTATAAAGTAGCAGAAAATGGAAGTACTCAAGTAAAATGCAAGTTCAGTACTTGAGTATATGTACTTAGTTACTTCCCACCACTGATTCTCCTCCTTTATTCATCATTTCAGAAAAGTGTTTTAGTTTATAGAAGTTCTGGTCAAATTGGACAAACTGTATTCATGTCCGTTTTATTAATCTTGTAAAATATGAAATCAAAAGTATTTACATTGTTATCTTCACTTCACTAGACCAGAGGTCTTCAACGTGTTTCAGGCCAAGGACCCCCAAACTGATAGAGATGGAGCAGGGACCCCCGACTATATATATTGTATACAATTGTGTTTTATATTAAATGGGCCTAGTACCGTGTATACCTCTTTATTGTGCATTCAGTACTAAGCTATTCAATTAATACACAGGTTCATGTATTCATGTTTTCATTTTAAACAGGTACAGTGAGTAGGGAGGCCGAGCCACTGACATTTATAAACACACCATGTCAACTGATACCAATGCCAATATCAACGTTGTCTGTTAATTGCATGATAATCATGCATAGAAGATATTCAAACTGATGTTTTCATTTCAAACGTGGAAACGAAAAATGAGTGATGGCCTATTAGTACCACTGCCATGCATAAAGATACCCGTTATCTTTCATACAATACTGAACTGTTCAAATAATGGACAGATTCATGTTTAGAGAATTATTTTATTTTATTTTTTCGAATCAACCAAAAATTCCGCGGACCCCCTGCAGTACCTGTTGAAGACCTCTGCACTAGATTCATGAAGAATTATGTTAAAGTTGTAATGTCAGAACGGTCAAACACAACAGAAACAAGAGAGAGAAGAGAGAGAGAGAAGAGAGAGAGAAGAGAGAGAAACAAGAGAGAGAGAAGAGAGAGAGAAGAGAGAGAAACAAGAGAGAGAGAAGAGAGAGAGAAGGAAGAGAAACAAGAGAGAGAAGAGAGAGAAGGAAGAGAGAGAGGAGAGAGAAGGAAGAGAAACAAGAGAGAGAGAAGGAAGAGAGAGAGGAGAGAGAAGGAAGAGAAACAAGAGAGAGAAGAGAGAGAGAAGGGAGAGAGAGAGAAGGGAGAGAGAGAAGAGAGAGAGAAACAAGAGAGAGAAGAGAGAGAGAAGGAAGAGAAACAAGAGAGAGAAGAGAGAGAGAAGGGAGAGAGAGAGAAGGGAGAGAGAGAAGAGAGAGAGAAACAAGAGAGAGAAGAGAGAGAGAAGGAAGAGAAACAAGAGAGAGAAGAGAGAGAGAAGGAAGAGAAACGAGAGAAGAGAGAGAAGAGAGAAGAGAAACAAGAGAGAGAAGAGAGAAGGAAGAGAAACAAGAGAGAGAAGACAGAAGAGAAACAAGAGAAAGAAGAGAGAAGAGAAACAAGAGAGAGAAGGAAGAGAAACAAGAGAGAGAAGAGAGAGAGAAGAGAGAGAGAAACAAGAGAGAGAAGAGAGAGAAGAGAGAAGAGAAACAAGAGAGAGAAGAGAGAGAGAAACAAGAGAGAGAAGAGAAACAAGAGAGAGAAGAGAGAGAAGACAGAAGAGAAACAAGAGAGAGAAGAGAGAGAGAAACGAGAGAGAAGAGAAACAAGAGAGAGAAGAGAGAGAAGACAGAAGAGAAACAGAGAGAGAAGAGAAACAAGAGAGAGAAGAGAGAAGAGAGAGAAGAGAGAAGAGAAACAAGAGAGAGAAGACAGAATAGAAACAAGAGAGAGAAGAGAGAGAAGACAGAAGAGAAACAAGAGAGAGAAGAGAGCTCTCAGTAAATACTGACGTACAAAGTGAGAAGCATCACCAGAGAGCAGTCTGCTCCTCGTTAACACAGAGCTCTGTGGTAAGCTCCACCCAGCTGGCACCTCCAGGACGCCAAAACAAACCACACACACCAACTCCCTGCAGAAACGAACTCTCCTCAGCTGCGTGTGTGTGTGTGTGTGTGTGTGTGTGTGTGTGTGTGTGAGAGAGACCGCACAGCGACCTGCAGAGCCAGATGATTGGGTCCCCGAAGGGAACCCCATCTGGGCCCTGATTGGCCGAGAGGGAGGCTTAACTCTGATGTCATTGATTGCTCAAGTTGTTATTGATGTTCGAGTGAGAAGAGAAACATTCACATGATCTCAGTCCACCGTGTGTGTGTGTGTGTGTGTGTGTGTGTGTGTGTGTGTGTGTGTGTGTGTGTGTGTGTGTGTGTGTGTGTGTGTGTGTGTGTGTGTGTGTGTGTGTGAAACAAGAAGTCAGCGTTGATTTATTTGTCACATAACTGATGTACTTGAGTAACGCCACTTCTGTAGTTATTTTAACCCAAACAATGATCTCAATGAACTAAGTATGATACAATCGTTTTCTAAACATAACTATTGAACCATCTTTTCTAAACCTAACTAAGTTGTTTCCTCTGAAGACAGAAGTTTATTTTGAAAAGATTGTAGACGTGTTAATGGTCAACTGTGCGTCACATGACCTGCAGTACCCAGTGTGGCCACCAAACCGAAGCACCTCCAGTTCCTGAAGGCGACGTCTGTGTTCGTGTTGACGATAAAGAAGTTAAAGCAGTCGTCTTTGTGTTTTGTGTCTTCAGGCCGACCAGCAGTACGCCAGCAGTGTAGCAGACAACCTGAAGCGCCTGTAAGTTGTCCACCTGCATGATGGGATGCCGTTTCTACGGCAACAGGTCCGGGAGGAGACTCTCCACCTCCTGTGTGTATGAGTGTGAGTGTGTGAGTGTGTGTGTGTTGAGTGTGAGTGTGTGTGTGTTGAGGATGTGTGTGTTGAGTATGTGTGTGTGTGCGTGTACACGGAAGCCTTTGATCGCTGCTGTGCGTGAACAGCTGTGTGAGCCATTGTTCACGGCATGCAGTCAAAGTGCAGCATGTTAGAACATGATTAATTTATCTCACACACTCACACACACTCACACACACACACACACACACACCCTCACACTCACTCACACACTCTCACACTCACACACACTCAAACTCACACACACTCACACTCACACACTCACACTCACACACACCCTCACACTCACTCACACACACACTCACACTCACACACTCACACACACTCACACACCCACGCACACACTCACACACACACACACACTCACACTCACACACCCACGCTCACACTCACACACACACACACACCCTCACACACACACACACCCTCACACTCACTCACACTCACACACTCACACTCACACACACTCACACTCACACACCCACGCACACACTCACACACTCACACTCACACACACTCACACTCACACACACTCACACTCACACTCACACACTCACACACACTCACACTCACACTCACACACACTCACACTCACACACCCACGCTCACACTCACACACACACACACCCTCACACACACACACACCCTCACACTCACTCACACTCACACACACACACTCACACACACTCACACTCACACACACTCACACTCACACACCCACGCACACACTCACACTCACACACTCACACACACTCACACTCACACACACTCACACTCACACACCCACGCTCACACTCACACTCACACACACACACACACCCTCACACACACACACACACACTCACACACACTCACACTCACACACACTCACACTCACACACCCACGCACACACTCACACTCACACACTCACACTCACACACCCACGCTCACACTCACACTCACACACACACACACACCCTCACACACACACACACACACTCACACACACTCACACTCACACACACTCACACTCACACACCCACGCACACACTCACACTCACACACTCACACTCACACACACTCACACACACTCACACTCACACACACTCACACTCACACACACTCACACACCCACGCACACACTCACACTCACACTCACACACACACTTACACTCACACACACACACACAAGCGCGCACACACACACACACACCCACACTCACACACGCACTCACACACACACACACACACGCTCACACTCACACTCACACTCACACACACACACCCACACACACACACTCAAACTCACACTTACACTCACACACACACACACAAGCGCGCACACACACACACACTCACACTCACACGCACACACCTATTATTTCCCATCCTTGTTTCCTTCTCTTACCCTTTCTTTCTTTCTTTCTTTCTTTTCTTCCCTTCGTTTCTCTAACCTACATCTTTCCTTCTCTACCTCCTCATTTCCTTTCCTTTTATCCCCCTTTTCTTTCACATTGTTGTCTTTCTGTTTGTCTCAGTTTCAATTAACTTTATTGTCCTGACATCAAGCACATTGTGTCACATTTGACAATATGATGTAATATTACAAAATAAAAGAATAATGAAGTAACCGTTCCGGTCGGTTACCCCGGACCCGTGAGCAGACACGAGACGCAGTGTGGGTGAAGGAAATAGGTTCCGTTGAGTTGTTTGTAGAGCCGGCGGAGAACTGAGGTCGGAAGGTGAGGCGGCGGGATCCTGAGACGATAATCTCAGATAAACGAAGTTCAACAAACTCTTAGGAGAGGAAAACCTCAGAGGACACGGGAAGAACACACGGAGAGAACAGAGGGGAGACACAGCCGAGCCGTGACAGTAACCTTCTTCTTCTTCTTCTTCTTCTCCTTCTTCTTCTTCTTCTTCTTCTTCTTCTTCTTCTTCTTCTCCTCCTCCTTCTCCTTCTTCTTCTTCTTCTTCTCCTCCTCCTTCTCCTTCTTCTTCTTCTTCTTCTTCTCCTCCTCCTCCTCCTCCTCCTCCTCCTCCTCCTCCTCTCAGTTTTCCAGCAGAGATTCAGTCGGGTCTTCTGGAGGTCGTCTCTCCGTCCGTCCACTTCTACCCCGACTTCTCTCGACTCCGGGAGTCCTTCGGAGACCCAAAGGAGAGAGTCAGGTTAGTGTGTGTGTGGCTTCAGGACAGGAAACTCCTCTTTCACCATAAAAGTCTGTTTTTAATAACAACAGAAGTGGATCATCAGTGTTATTCTTCCTCTCAGCAGCTGTTGTTAAAGTAAGAAGAACATCGTTGAATCATGAATTCATCTTTATTTCTATGTTGATCTACTTTCATCAATCTGTTTGAATGCTTTCCCAACATGAAGCAGGTTGTAATGCAGCAGGAGCTCATTAAAGCTGGTTGACAGAGAAAGCCTTCATAAGTAGACGGTTTTAAAGTGAAACTATGAGAACTAAGGAAGAAAACTATAAGAATAATTCAACAAGTTGTTTCACTCGAAGTCGGTTTATAAGTTTCAGAGTTTGTTGAGTTTTACTTTAACCTGAAAAAACTGAAAAACTGACTAACTTTAAGTCACTGCAGTTTATCATAATTAAAGCTCTCTCTCACACACACACACACACACACACACAGTTTTACCTGCGTGTGTGTGATTCATCAGCTCCAGTAATCGGAGAGAGTTGGGTAATTGTGTATGTGTGTGTATGTGTGTAGTTAGCTCGCTCAGTATGGTTCAGAGCCTCATGAATTAGCCATGACAGGCTGACAGACGCCTGACACACACACACACACACACACTTAAATTGGTCCGCTCGCCTCCTTGTCTCCTTGACAGAGTCCTTCCTTAACAGAAACAGTGTGCAGACCGAGGTGACATCATCTTCGTTAATACACCGTCGCTCTGCTCCCTTTGGCCCTGTTACCGTGGTAACACAGGGGAGGAGGGAATTTAAAGGGAGGGAAGGAGTGAAGGAAGCTAGAGGAGAAGTGAAGACAGAGAGGAGGAGGATGAAGGATACAGAAAGTTAATGGAGGGAGGATAAATGACTAAATGACATTTAACCTCCTCTGTCCGAGTGAAACGTGTTGTTGTTAGTTGAAGCAACAAATACGTCTTCGGTTAAAACGTGTGAGCGTTGTTTCCTCTTCAGTTTGTTGTTGTTGAACAAGACGAGTGAAGTCAAAGCTTCATGTGTTAAAGCTGCATTCTCTCTAGTGTCCACCAGGGGGCGACTCCTCTGGTTGTATAGAAGTCTATAGAAAATGACTCTACTTCTCTCTTGATTTATTCCCTCAGTAAACATTGTAAACATGAGTTTATGTCTCAATCTCTAGTTTCAAGTCTTCTTCAATACAGCATGATGTTCATTTAGTACATTATGGTCCATTTAGAGTCACACAGACCATAAAGCAGGGGATGCTTTAGGGCGGGGCTACACGCTGATTGACAGGTCGACACACCAGAGACGTATACGGCGTCTCCATGTCACTCCTCAGTCCAGATATGATCACTTCATACGATTTATTGTTCACATTGTTCTTTACACTGGACACTAGAGAGAATGCAGCTTTTAAGACAGGAATACATTTTTTGGTAAGCTATCACACGAGCTGTTTCATGAGAATACGTTGCTCTATTACTACTTTTACTTCTGAGTACTACTTCCACCACTGGATATGAATACACAGAGTTCCCTTCAGTAAATATTGAGCACGGTGTATTTTTCTCTCTTCTGTTGACTGAACTCGTCTGAACACACACTGGTTTCATTCGTGTGGCGATAAAACTTTAATCCTTCAGACCTTCGTGAGAGAAACAGCAGCAGGAATATATGATTCAATACATTCAGTGTCTCTGCAGTCGTTTCCTCCGTGACGTTCGGTAAATGGACACGCTTTGAAATTATGCAAATTAGAGAAGAAGAGCTGCTGGTCGTCAGCCTGCAGCGTAAATCTACCTTCACTTGTGTGATTCATGATCTTTCATTGCTGCGTTATATGGGTCCATTGTAACATATTTAATACTTATTTTTAGTGTTTTTCCACCTGCAGAAACAGTTCATTCATACAGTGCATTTATTTTTTCCCTCATTTTTACAACAGTTGTGCTTCTTTTCGTCTCTAGATGTTTGTCTGTTTCTACGTTTAAAGGTTTTCTGTTTGACATTCAGAGCATTATGTGGAGACAAACACATTGTTTTTAATACTTTCTCAGACGATTTTTTTCTTCCATAACTTGTCTTGTTCCAGACTCGACGACAGAAAACTTTTATTTTACTACTTTGTCTGTTTGTAGATTTCTCATAGAATTCAACCAAAAGTTACCGTTACATAATGCCTCATTTGCATATTTAAGAATAACATTTCAGAAAACTTCTAACACAATAAATAATCATCTTAATATCAGTCATGAACTGGTGACGTTTCATGGTGATATTTAGCTCGTGGTCTCCCTTTAATTCATAGTGGAGTAACTCCTCCTCCTCCTCCTCCTCCTCCTCCTCCTCCTCCTCCTCCTCAGGTGGAGGACGAAGCAGAACCTGGACTACTGTTACCTGATGATGTACGCTCAGTCTAAAGGAACTTACTACGTTCAGGTAGGAAAGAAAGAAACTGTCACAACAAAAGCCTTTCCTCTGCAGGCTTTTATTGTGAAACATCTGCAGGAAGTGTTCATTAAAAATAAAATAATGAATAAATTATTAAATAATAAATATATAATAAACTACATTATAATATAGAAATAAAATTCCCATTTTTGATTTATTGATTTAATGGTTTAAAATAAATAAAATAAATCACAAACCTGAGCCTTTCTTGTTAAATAAAGATTAAATATGTGTGAATCCTCTCAACTCTCCCATGATACGATCGTAGAACTACATAAATAAAGTAAAGAACGTGGTCGCTGTGCTGAATCTGTTTAAACAGAAGAATCATTAAAGGAAAAACAGCCTCTGATGTAAAACCCGTTGGAGGTGTGAAGCTGATGAAACTGTTGCATTGTGGGTAAGGCAAGGCAAGGCAAGTTTATTTGTACAGCACATTTCAACAACAAGGTAATTCAAAGTGCTTCACATGAAACCATGAAAAGCATAAAGGCAAAAGTAAAGGAGATTTAAAACATACATTGAAACAATAAAAACAGTTTTTGGTTATGATGTCAGAGAAGAATGACTGCCTTGCATTTCTAAGTTCCAAATTATAATTGTGAAGTCTCTCTTTATAGATGTCACAGTGAACCTGGACATTCGTTTTTCGCCGCCTGCGCTCAGCTTTCCGACACTCTCGTTTCTCTATTCTGACCAGCGTAGCATTTCTCCAAGGAGATCTTTGCTTACCCGAGACAACCTTCACTTTAGTGGGTGCAATGGCATCAATAATATTTTTAACTTTAAAATTGAAGCCATCTACAAGCTCATTGACTGAGAGGCCAGAGAGGGCTGGTGTGGAGGAGAACTTGTGAATAAATACTTCACTGGTGTTTTCAGAGATGTAACGCTTTGTCACAACCTTGGTTTGGACATTTGTGTGCAAGGAGATTGCACTCTCAAAGAAAACACAGAAACGATCAGAGAGTGCAACATCAGTCACAGCAACCTTGGAAATGTTTACACCTTTGGTGATGATTGGGTCCAGAGTGTGCCCCCTGTTGTGGGTGGGTCCTGTCACATGCTGAGTCAGATCATAGTTATCAAGGACACCACATAGTTCTATATAATCTCTGTCCTGGGGATTATGAACATGGATATTAAAATCACCAACAATAACAACACAGTCAAAATCAATACAGATTACAGACAGCAGTTCAGTAAACTCATCAAAGAAGGTTGCACAGTATTTAGGCGGTCTGTAAATGTTTAGGAATAAAGCTTGAGTGGAATTCAGAGCCACATATTCAAAAGAACTAAAATGACCAAAGGACATCTGCTTGCATTGAAGAGACTGACGGGGACATTAATGGAGGCATTGAGTCTTTGTTCTCTTTAAAATATGAGAAGAAGAAGAAACATCTGAAGAAGAAAAACAGACGATCTGTGAGTCTGAAAACAGACGATCGGGTTCATAAAGAGACAAATATTATATTTAGTTTTTACCTGAAGAGGGAAAATACATCTTTAATCAGCTCATAAAAAACGTTTTAATGTTTCCATGTTCTGACCTATAATTATGAGACAAATAGGATTTAAAAAAAATTAAATAGAAGACTTAACCTGTAACGTTGCGTAATGTTTTTAGACTTTTTTACGTCCTCAAGATGTTAGTGAAATAAAAATAATCTGTAAAATATCGAAAATACAATTGTTAAATATTGAAAAATATAATATACAAATAACTAATATATATTAGTTATTATTCATGAAAAATGATTCCTGAAATATGTGAAACAAATTTGTAAAATATATTTTTTTGATTCGATAAAATATGCGGAAAAATAATATTTAACATTTAAAACCCGTAATAATTCTTCAAATATGTGAAAAAGAAAATTAGACATACAAACATAGTTGGCGATATATGCGGGACAAGTAATAAAATATTAGAATAAAACGAGTCTCCCCCCCCCCCCCCAACAGTTGGAGGACGACATCGTCGCTCGTCCGAACTTCTTCACCACGATGAAGAACTTTGCGCTGCAGCAGCCGTCAGAAGAATGGATGATCCTCGAGTTCTCTCAGCTCGGCTTCATTGGTGAGTCACTGCTGTTCACTTCTCATATGTTATTATTAATAATAATAACATCAAGTGTCAAAAATAGTAGTGAATAGTTATAATAACAATGATGACAATAATAGTAGTAATAGCAATAATATTATTGATAATTATGATGAAGATAATTAATAATAATAATAATAATTGTTATAATTATTATTATTATCATAATAATGGTAGTAGTAATAGTTATAATAATACAACAACTAATAATAACAATGACTCGTATAAAAACATGCTGGTTCCAGCTTCTTCTCATTTAATCATCAACATTATCGTTAAAATAACATAAATAATAGTTTTGCTGTAACTTCTCAACGTGATATGAAGATAATAATGACATCATCAGCCTCGGCTCACAGTTCTGTCTGATGTCACGTTTTATCATCTTTCACTCTGAGAGACTCAATAGTTGAGAAGTGGACCTCCGATCAGTCTGATCTCTGATCCTCGTGTTTCACCAACGAGTCCGATCAGCTGACGTCACGCTGCTCAACCAGCAGCTGGTCTGGAGTCAGATGCGCTTCCTCTGGGCTCTGACCTCTGACCTCTGACCGACGCAGACAGAAATCAGGTCAGAGTAGCGTCTCGATGATTAGATCTCTGCCTGAATGAAAGATCTCTGCAAATGTGTTTAAAATAATAAATACAGTTCATCAATACCCAGGAAATTAATCTGCAACTATTTTATTCTTCTTCTCCTCCATTTCCTCCTTCTACTTTTCTTCTTCTTCTTCTTCTCCTTCTCCTTCTCTTTCTTCTTCTCTTCTTCTCTCCTTCTCTTTCTTCTTCTTCTCCTTCTCCTTCTTCTTCTCCTTCTACTCCTTCTCCTTCTACTTTTCTTCTTCTTCTCCTTCTCCTTCTTCTTCTTCTTCTTCTCCTTCTCCTTCTTCTTCTCCTTCTCCTTCTACTTCTTCTTCTCCTTCTTCTCCTTCTCCTTCTACTTCTCCTTCTCCTTCTACTTCTTCTTCTCCTTCTTCTCCTTCTCCTTCTACTTCTTCTTCTTCTTCTCCTTCTACTTCTTCTTCTTCTCCTTCTTCTCCTTCTCCTTTTCTTCTTCTTCTCCTTCTTCTTCTTCTTCTTCTCCTTCTTCTTCTCCTTCTCCTTCTACTTCTTCTTCTCCTTCTTCTCCTTCTCCTTCTACTTCTTCTTCTCCTTCTTCTCCTTCTACTTCTTCTTCTTCTTCTCCTTCTTCTCCTTCTACTTTTCTTCTTCTTCTCCTTCTCCTTCTTCTTCTCCTTCTTCTCCTTCTTCTTCTTCTCCTTCTACTTTTCTTCTTCTTCTCCTTCTACTTATTCTTCTTCTCCTTCTTCTTCTTCTTCTTCTTCTCCTTCTTCTTCTTCTTCTCCTTCTTCTTCTCCTTCTTCTTCTTCTCCTTCTACTTTTCTTCTTCTTCTCCTTCTACTTCTTCTTCTTCTTCTCCTTCTTCTTCTCTCCTTCTCTTTCTTCTTCTCCTTCTTCTCTTCTTCTCCTTCCTCTTCTTCTTTTATTTTCATGCCATTCAGTACTTCTACTCCTCTACATGTATCTGACAGCTTTAGTTCACATTAAACATTCATATCTTTACATATTAAACGTATGAAAACGTTTGAAAACGATTAAACAATTTAGTTTATTTATTATTTTGACGTAATCTTTTACTATTTCTCACCTTTTTCCCTACCTTTCAATCGATTAACGTATAAAAGAATCATCAGATGAATCCTCTGATTCCAGAGCAGCGATTCATCTTCTGTCCTCATAAACAGCTTCAACCTTGTTATTGTTATCATCTCATTATAGAACATACGCGTGTTGTATTTCTGCAGTAATGAGGTGAAAAGATTCGTTTCACAGATTTGAGTTTGTGACGATCACTCTGAACTCTCCGACTCGTCTCTCTGCTCGAGGCGTCTCGTCCATCAAGAAATTAAACATTTTAAGTGTGAATTATTGATTTGACTGGCAATCAATTATGTCATTATGCGTGTTGTATTCTCTCTGCTGCTGAAAGCCGCGGGGACGCACACGCTGATTTATTTCAGAGGCTTAACCGACACATTTTAGGTTTAATTGGATTATTAAATAATTGTGACCAACGTGTGCAAAGCAGAACAATTTTATTGTTGGAAAATCAGCTCTCGTTTCAGTTTTGGGGACATCATTAAAAAATAAAACCCTCAGATGTGATCTCCTGGTGTGTGAGGCTGATGAAACTGTTGCATTATGGGTATGCAGTGAGTGTCCGTCATCACTCTCTCTTTGTTCTTCAAGAAGAGAGAGAGTGTGTTGGACAGAAGAAGGTCTCTGCTGCAGGAAGCTCATTATTATACAATTATACAACATATATACAAATATAATGTACAATAATAATAATAAAAATAACAATAATTATGATTATAATCATTATGATTACGATAATAATAATAGCAATAATTATATTCATAATATTAATGATTGTAAAAAAATAATAATAATGACATTCATTGTATTAATATTAAACTTGTGTTGTTTGAATTAAAAATAAAACAACAAGATAATTAAATCAGGACAAAATCAAAGCAACTAGACCTCATAAGCCACCAGATAAAACATATAATTATTTAAAGTAATAATTTAAACCGTAATATGATTCACAAAGTTGGTCCTCATTTTAAAATACTGCAGAAAGAACAGAAGAAAACGTTCTATGCGTTGCAGACGTCTCTTTTTCAATGTAAGTCAATGGGGAAGTGTTTTCGAACCAGGACGCTGTAATTCCACCTTTGACCACTCGGTGATTTGAAGCGTTTGAACCGGTGGAGAGTCAAAATACTTTGCACTAAAATGTCAAGACCAGCATTAATAAATACACATAAACATTAATGTCCAGTACGTAGCTTTTCTCATCGACTCTCTGAGCTGCAGACACTCGAGAGACGTTCACAGTTCTTCAAACCTCGTCTGAATCCTGACGTCCTGATTTGAGCTCTTTGAATAGAAGTGAGTCTCTCTGAGAGTCTAATTGGTCCTCACAGAGATGGAGAAACACCAGCTCACTCACACACCTCTCTCCTCCAACTCTTCCTCCCTGTGATGAAGCTTCAAATACACAAAGAAGACTTTCATTTTCTCACTGAATCGACTCTTCATCCTGAAGTCTTCATCACAGTCATCATCGCTCTCAGCCAATCGACTTAACCAGAGTGTCCAAACCTCAACATTATCACTCAGACATTAAATATGTGAAAATATCTGAATTGTTTTTTTAAATGTCAAGAAATGATTATTAAAATACAGAATAATATGAGTAAAATAGTCCTCCCCCAGTCCTCCCCCCCAGTCCTCCCCCAGTCCTCCCCCCAGTCCTCCCCCCAGTCCTCCCCCCAGTCCTCCCCCAGTCCTCCCCCAGTCCTCCCCCCAGTCCTCCCCCAGTCCTCCCCCCAGTCCTCCCCCAGTCCTCCCCCCAGTCCTCCCCCCAGTCCTCCCCAGTCCTCCCCTAGTCCTCCCCCCAGTCCTCCCCCAGTCCACCCTAGTCCTCCCCCCAGTCCACCCTAGTCCTCCCCATAGTCCACCCTAGTCCTCCCCCCAGTCCTCCCCCAGTCCACCCTAGTCCTCCCCCCAGTCCTCCCCCAGTCCTCCCCCCAGTCCACCCTAGTCCTCCCCCAGTCCTCCCCCAGTCCACCCTAGTCCTCCCCCCAGTCCTCCCCCAGTCCACCCTAGTCCTCCCCCCAGTCCTCCCCCCAGTCCTCCCCCAGTCCTCCCCCCAGTCCTCCCCCAGTCCACCCTAGTCCTCCCCCCAGTCCTCCCCCCAGTCCTCCCCCCAGTCCACCCTAGTCCTCCCCCAGTCCTCCCCCCCTAGTCCTCCCCCCAGTCCTCCCCCAGTCCACCCTAGTCCTCCCCCCAGTCATCCCCCAGTCCTCCCCCCAGTCCACCCTAGTCCTCCCCCAGTCCTCCCCCCCTAGTCCTCCCCCCCAGTCATCCCCCCAGTCCTCCCCCAGTCCACCCTAGTCCTCCCCCAGTCCTCCCCCCAGTCCACCCTAGTCCTCACCCTAGTCCTCCCCATAGTCCACCCTAGTCCTCCCCCCAGTCCTCCCCCAGTCCACCCTAGTCCTCCCCCCAGTCCTCCCCCAGTCCACCCTAGTCCTCCCCCCAGTCCTCCCCCAGTCCACCCTAGTCCTCCCCCCAGTCCTCCCCCAGTCCTCCCCCAGTCCTCCCCCAGTCCACCCTAGTCCTCACCCTAGTCCTCCCCATAGTCCACCCTAGTCCTCCCCCCAGTCCTCCCCCAGTCCACCCTAGTCCTCCCCCCAGTCCTCCCCCAGTCCTCCCCCAGTCCACCCTAGTCCTCCCCCCAGTCCTCCCCCCAGTCCTCCCCCAGTCCACCCTAGTCCTCCCCCAGTCCTCCCCCCAGTCCTCCCCCCAGTCCACCCTAGTCCTCCCCCAGTCCTCCCCCCCTAGTCCTCCCCTCCAGTCATCCCCCAGTCCTCCCCCCAGTCCACCCTAGTCCTCTCCAGTCCTCTCTAGTCCTCCACCAGTCCACCCTAGTCCTCCCCAGTCCTCTCTAGTCCTCCCCCAGTCCACCCTAGTCCTCCCCAGTCGTCCCCCAGTCCTCCCCTAGTCCTCCCCCAGTCCTCTCTAGTCCTCCCCAGTCCACCCTAGTCCTCCCCAGTCCTCCCCCAGTCCTCCCCAGTCCTCCCCCAGTCCACCCTAGTCCTCCCCAGTCCTCCCCCAGTCCTCCCCAGTCCTCCCCCAGTCCTCTCTAGTCCTCCCCCAGTCCTCCCTCAGTCCTCCCCAGTCCTCCCCCCAGTCCTCTCTAGTCCTCCCCAGTCCTCCCCCAGTCCTCTCTAGTCCTCCCCCGTCCTCCCCCAGTCCTCTCTAGTCCTCCCCCAGTCCTCCCCAGTCCTCCCCCCAGTCCTCTCTAGTCCTCCCCAGTTCTCCCCCAGTCCTCTCTAGTCCTCCCCAGTCCTCTCTAGTCCTCCCCAGTCCTCCCCCAGTCCACCCTAGTCTTCCCCAGTCCTCCCCCAGTCCTCCCCAGTCCTCCTCCCCCCAAACCTCTCTGACCCCGTTGCAGACGTTGTGCTCTCATCACTTCATGGTTGTGAATCGGACTCGCTGGATTAAATCAGACGGAGAGCTTCAGGCTCCGTAATTCAACTCTTCAAATCTGAGTTTTTACATTTTTCTAAGTTTAGCTTTCTGTCCGGCTTCGTTTCAGGTCTGCAGGGGCTCGTTTTTGTTGGTTTTTATTTTTACTTTTTATTGTGTTGCCTTCGGGGGCTGAAATGTCCAAACACATCAGAGTGGACCTGAAGGGGGCGGGACCAGAGCTGAGCTCCATGTCTCATTGGTTCAGTCTGTTCAGCTCACTTCATGACCTTTAATTCATAAGGAAGGTTTACCTTTCAGCGGACTCTGTGCTCTAACGGATGAATAAATTAAGACAGTCAAGATGTCTGGTTCTCAAGTTCACTGGATATTAATGAAGCTTTCCGGGTTAAATAATAAGCTGTAGTGTGAAGGAGAAGAAAAGGAATATAACCTCATTCAAAAGTTTAAAATGACCAATAATGTTTTTTTTTTTACAATAACAGGAAATATTTAAATAATATATATAAATGAATAAATATAACCATAAAACAGTAAAAACAATCAATAAAAGTCATGTTAAAAATACACCAAATAAAGTAAAATGGAGGTGATAATATTAATAATATTTATTATTATTACCTTTCATAGAACCATTTCACCAAGTGCTTCACAATCGTTAAAAAGAAATATATATATATATATATATATATATATATATATATATATATATATATATATATATATATATATATATATATATATATATATATATATATAAGAGTAAAAACAATCAGTAAAGGTTAAAAGTACATCAAATGAAAGTGAAACAAAGATGGAGGGCATAAACCAAACCTTCTTGTTCTCTGACAGGAAAGATGTTCAAGTCTCTGGACCTGTCGCTCATCGTGGAGTTCATGTTGATGTTCTACAAAGACAAACCCATCGACTGGCTGCTGGACCACATCATGTGGGTGAAAGTGTGCAACCCAGAGAAGGACGCGGTGAGCAGCCGACCTCCTCACGCATCACCTTTACCTGTGGAGCGACGCTGGTGTTCTTCTGCAGGAGGTCGTGATGCTGTTGAAGTGAAGGTTTTGAACAGATGATGAAAGTCTGTTTGTGTGTCTCCATCAGAAACACTGCGACAGACAGAAAGCAAACCTGAGGATTCGCTTCAAACCGTCTCTCTTCCAGCACGTCGGCACTCACTCGTCTCTGGCTGGAAAGATACAGAAACTCAAGGTACTGAGTGAGTGAGTGAGTGTGTGTGTGTGTGTGTGTGTGTGTGTGTGTGAGAGTGCGTGTGTGTGTGTGAGAGTGTGTGTGTGTGTGTGTGTGTGTGTGTGCGTGCGTGTGTGTGAGAGTGCGTGTGTGTGTGTGTGTGTGAGAGAGTGCGTGTGTGCATGCGTGTGTGTGTGTGTGTGAGCGTGTGTGTGTGTGTGTGTGCGTGCGTGCGTGCGCGTGTGTGTGTGTGTGTGTGTGTGTGTAGCCTTCAACAGGGTGATGACATCAGCCAGCAGCAGATTAAAATGTAGATGCTTTCGTCACTTTTCATGTTTTATTTAAAGGCACATTTAGTTTAAAATGTTTTGATTTCTCGACTTCAATACATTCACTAATTTACATTTTCACTGGAATTACTATCACATTTAAATTTGGCAAATAATTTCATTCCCAACAGCAAACATCTCTAAATGTGTTGTTGTTTAAAAAGGCCAAACATTACACTCTCTGAAGTATCAATGAAACCATACAGCGGTTAAACGATTATAATTATTATAATTCATTATTCTGTGACGTGCACAACCTTGGATTATAGTCCCCAACCAGGATTTATCTGCTCTGAGGTCAAATTTAGATCTGCACTTGTGTAACTGAAATCATAATAACACACACTTACTGGATTATTTATACCAAAATCATGTAAATAAATGATTTTTAAAAAGATGTATTTTTCTTTTGTCCCGTCTCTAAAACAGAAGGCTTAGTCGGCCACATTGTGCTTGAACCTGGTAGTTCTGCACAATTATATCAAAGTTCTATAGTTACATAATATTATTAGTATTATACTTATTTAGACTCCAGTGTTGGATTGTTCTGGACTTCTCTGATCCAAACATTTCCAATAACTGCAGAGTGTTTTAAAGTCCAAAAGAAACATCACTTTATTCATGTTAAAGGTTTTATCCATGAAGGAAAGTTTATTTAACAAACAAAAAAGTCTCTCGTTTAATACGCTGATGTGCATTATTCAAACTGAGGATTTTGTTCACGGATTTATAATTTATTTTAGGGTGATAATGTCAGAAAATAGGCTGGGGGGGGGGGCAGCTTTTTTTTAGACATGAGTAAACCACGGTGGAGGTTATGGATATCCGGGGTCGGGTCGCGCTGGCTGACCCAGACTTCCCTCGCCCGCAACATGTTGGGATGGATAGCATCGTGCAAATAAAGCCCGTGTGACGGTTTGGAAGGGATTGATGTTTCTGGCAGAAAAACTCATTTCACAGTCGTGCACTACTTCGACCTCCAACCTCTTACTTTTCACTTCTGTACAAAGGGACACAATATTTCACATGTCGGTACTGAACGTTGGCACTGGATGCAGATCTGAGCTGAGCAGAATCGTCCAATGTGAAGGTGTTCTCTCTCGGATTCCTGGGCCGGTGAAATGAAACTCTACAATATATATTTGAGCTGTAGCTGAAGATCAAAAACTGGTTGCACTGGTCAGCTGTCAAGAGTCAAGTGTAGTGAGTTTGAAACAGAGGTTCAGTAGAAGTTCAGTCTCTGGAGAGATTGAAAGCCTCTGCAGTCCCAAACACAAACTGCAGTATGTCACAGCGGTGGCAGCAGGAACGTCTCGGCCTCGCCTCTGATTACGGCGTTAAGAGCGATGGATATTAGCCGCGCCGACTGCTGCCGCAATCTGGTCCGATCGATTGGATATTGATCCGGCCGTCCCCGGACCAGCAGCCCCCTTGATGTGGAGATTGAACCACGGAGGCCAGGCCGGCGTGGAGCCGTGTACAGATGGAGGCTAAGCAAAACTATTACCCTCCAGCCTGAAACGCTCACCGTGGTTTTAGTGAGAAAATCAACCGAGTTTTAAAAGTTAAATTGGAAGAATTAAAGTGGAAGTGGGGTTTATTCGTCTGTGGAGAGTTAAGACAAGAGATTTGTTCAAATGTGAGAAACGTCTCTGGAAAAGTGACGCAGAATGACACCGTCACACTACTTCCACCGGTGTTTCTTACAGTGAGCAGTAATCACTCATCGTTGTCTCGTGAGGACAATCTCAATTGCTTGAGTGATTCCCCAAAACAGGCTAAACAAGTTAAATGTTAAGTCAAGGCCTAAAACAGTGACGTTCACCTGGATAAGTCACCGGAAAATGATTTTTAAGGTCAGTATTTGGTCACTCAGGGACAAAGAAATGCCTCTTAAAGTGCATCAAGATAACACTCTCAGTCATGCTTCTTCTGCTCGCTTGTATCTTTCGTGTCTGTGCACTGAACTGAAACTGGATTAGTCATCAGCAGCTAGCAAGGCTGGCAATGATACCAGTCTGTGTAAAAGGCTGGTCCAGGATGACCAACTGGTCATATTATTTTGTGGTCAGTGCACAATACTGTCATCTTCATCTCTCCGAAAATACAGAGAGGCAACACAAACATACAGTAGAACATAACTCCGTGATATCTAAATCTACTTATCCACATTAAAAGCATATGCGACTGCATAAATTCACTAGTTTAATAACATTTAAACTCAACAAAACTACGATTTGTTCCAGGATAAGGACTTTGGCAAACAGACCCTCCATAAGGGTCACGCCAACCCGCTGGCGGAGGTGACGACCAGCCTGAAGACCTACCAGCACTTCACCCTGGAGAAAGCCTACCTGGGGGAGGACTTCTTCTGGGCCTTCACGCCTGTATTGGGGGATTTCTTACGGATACGATTCTTCACACCTGTCCGCATCGAGAGGTGGGTACCAGGGAGCTATATGGTATAAGGTCTTAAGGTTGTGAGGGGTAGATAATACCAGGACATTACAGGTTATTGGGGATACCACAGATTTCTAGAGGTTAGATGATATGAGAGGTTCCAGAGGATACCAGGTTATAATGAGGGTGTACTACTGGGTAAATGGATTTAAGGGCAGCAAGGGGCCCAAGGGTTTACAATGCCTCAGCGGGTACTAGAGTTGTGGGGGGTACCAGATGATACTAGGACATTACAGGGGTCTCAGAAGGCACTAAAGGTTACCTTGTCAGTGCAAGAGTTGTAAGGGGTACCAGAAGGTACCAGGACATTACAGGGTAATAAGGAGGTACTAGGTTGTTACATCTTGCAGCATTTCGACGGAGAAAGACACATTACAGACCCGACAACGTGCTAGCGGATGTTACCATGGAGCTACTGCCTTCAGAAAACGCTAGTACTTATAGTACAAACCTTATCTTCCTCTTCCGTAAGCCGTCAACCAACGTTTGCGTAACTGAGCTGTTCTCATTCTCGATCGTGCGCTCGGTCGCAGCCATTAAGCACAGCAAGTCCGCTACTCACACACCATGTCTTCCACCATATATACATAGTTTTTGCAATTTGCAAAGGCTAAAAATAAAAGGAAAATAATATAATATCAAAATATAAAGGGAGAAACACCTTTAGTGTGTCAGAATATCATGTGGTTACCATGTGTCCATTTGGGTCTCCAAATGTCCTTTTAGAGCTCCGCCTGGATCTCTTCATGAAGAAACTCTGTAGAATGGTCATACTTTGTCCAATCTTCTTCAAATTTGAGGCAGTTGTTCACTGATAGTGTAGTTACAGCCCTATACTGTCCTTTACCTGTACAGATACAGCCACCGGCAGTTATTTATACTGAAAGATACTTTTTTATTTTATGCGGACAAAAATCTTAAATTTTTACTGACTCCAAAGGCCCACTGCTCTGTTTCTGTATGACCTACAGGTTGTCTGACACGTTTGATGCATACAGTCAGAGTGGGCCCCGGGACACTTTGTCCTTGAAAAGTTGGGCCCCGAGGTCAAAAAGGTTAAGAACCCCTGCTGTAGGGTACTTAGAGGGTACACCAGGGGTCTGGGGTGTAAGGCAACAAGGAGTTACGGGTTATGAGGGGAACCAGGGCCATACAGGGTACTGTGGTGGTACTAGTGGTTTACATTGTCTCAAAGGGTACTTGAGGTTACCTTGGAGGTACAAGAGGCATGAGGGTAAGATACCAGGTTACTACAGAGTACTAGGGGATACTAGTGGGTTCTCCAGTCTCAGGGGTATCAGAGGGTACCAGAGGTTCCATGGTGTGAATTGAGTCCAAAGACGTAAGAACAGTATAGGGTACTACAGGGCACTTGGGGGTCACATATACAATCACAGTAAAGTACTACATACAGTATATATCACATTTTAAACTCACCTTCCCTGTCTTTGTCCTTCTTCTTCGCTCAGGTATTTCTTTCGGAGCGGGAACATTGAACATCCGGGCGACAAACTCTTCAATACATCAGTGGAGGTTCTGCCATTCGACGTGAGTCTTTGAACCCAGTCACTGAACCAGTTCACTTCACTAACAGACGTACTGGATGTTGGGTCTGTATCTCATATTGGTGAGAACAGGCTCAGTGTGGTGGATCATGGCGTCTTCCTCCTCTGTGGTCGACTGTGAGACGAAGGCTGATTAAGACCAAATGTCAAAGCAGGACGGAGGGAGATTTACTGGGATCAACCTTAGCGGGAGGAAGAAAAAGAGATGAAAATCTAAACATCCATCCATCACCCATCCATTATCCATTATTCATCCACTCATCCAGTCATCCATGGATGTGGATACTGTTGTCATGCTGATGGACAGACCTTTTCACCAAACTTGTGAGCCACAATGAAACAAATGACAAAATATTTGAGTATGTAGTTTTGACAAAGCAGCCTTTAATACATAATGTTTGTGCAGAACAAACAGCCTTTAATTGGACGTTATTTACTGTTCTCTTTATGTATAATTAATAGTGACATGAATATGAGGATGTGTTTGTGTGTTTTTGCCAGAATATTCAGGCGGATAAAGAGGCCTTGACGGAGGGGAGAGAGAAAACACCAAAGTACCATCGGACAGAAGACGGATTCATCAGAATAGGTGAGTTAACGGGACACGTGGACACCGCGGGTTCAAATCCCACAGCAGCTGCTGAAGTGTCACTTTTCTTTGTACGTTTGTACCGTTTTGAAGCCTCGAGTTTGTCTTCTTGGCCGTCACCATCTTGCTTATTTGTACATAATTGTCTGCTCAATACAGATGTTTCTTCATCATCTTTCAGAAACAAATTCAAATGAATGAACTAAGATGTACTTTAGCACCATATATACACATATATATATATATGCTTTTCATGCACATCACCCTTTCAGAGGAAGTAATCCAGTTTAATGTGGATTTTGGGATTCGACGTGTGGATAACCTTCCGGTTTAAACAGAACAATGTAAACATATGAAGCATTTTCTGACCTTTCAGTCCAAAGTATTTGAATCCACCTGGAGAAAGTCAGGAAAATGAGGTTTGTAAGAAACAAGAGGTATGAAGGGAAGGAGAGTTAATCTGACATCATAAATTACCAGCAGCTCTTTATCTCCCCTCATGAATTTTTCAGATGAGTCGGCGGATCGATCCGTCCGGCTCTCCTTCACTCTATTAATTCCAGCTGCCTGCCTTCAGATGTCCTGCACAGAAGCCGCTCAGATCACATTATTCTGTCCCTTAAATTACCTTTAAATGTCTCTTCTTAAATTTTAGATTCAGGTTTAATCCTGATTTTATTCATGGGCACCGAGGTATTTTCAGGCATTTCTGCAGCTTTACAGGGTAATTAATGGATTAATGATTTACACAAAGTCCATTCAATGACTCCTGATCAATGACTCGGTTAGATATTATTTTAATTGGCTGTAAGAGAAGCTATAAATTGCTCCACCACTTTGGTCCAAACTCATTTCGTCCACACAGTCATGCTCTAATACAGACACATTTTAACATCTGTGTCTGAGTGATCTCTGTTTCTGAGAAAAGCTCTCAGGCAGTTGTACTCATGTCTCTGGATATTGAATATAAGCCATAATACCCACAATACCATCAGATAATACCCCGTGATAAACAATAACACACACACACACACACAGACGCTGCTCTTTGTTGGGATTGCGGTCACACACTCGTACCTGAAGCATCGCTGCAGACATGATAATTCCAGAAAGTAAATCCTCAGAGGGATGACTGCTCTGTTGAGGTGAAGTCACACCTAAACCTTCACTGAGCTGGAATACGACTGAACACCGGCGGGAAAACGAATGAATGTGAGATAACAAAAGAAAAACAACAGTCAAAGAGGAGAAAAACATCAGTTCATGGATGAATGGTAATGGCCTCAATTACCCATAGTAACCTTTTAATCTGCTCAAAAAGCATCAACATTGTTTACATTATTATAAATACATTAACATTATTACGAATACATTAACATTATTATTACTTTATTAACTTAATTACATCTGGACGCAACAAATGTTTTTACTGAAACAATGGCTTCAACCATCCAAATATTTAAAGGTTCTGTCAATGGATGAATTGATGAATGGACTAATTGTTGAATGGACTAATTGATTAAGGATTAATGGAATACTGGTTCCAGCTTTACTTGTGATAACTTTCGGGGAGGTTCATTTATAACTACACATTCTATTTTATAAATATGTTTCATATGTAAAAATCTTACTTATTAAAGTAAGTCAGGCTTTCAGATAAATGTAGTGGGGTCGAAGTAGAAAGTACCTCAAATCTGTACTCCTGTGAAGTACTCAAAGGTCAAGAAAATATCACAGATTCTAGTCCATCAGGTTTATTGATCTCATTGATCTTCATCTCTTTTAGGAACGTTCAAGAACGGGATCGCGGAGGGGGAGGTGGACCCCACCTTCGGGCCTCTGGAGGCCATGCGACTCTCAGTGTTGACGGACTCGCCGGTCTGGGTGATCCTCAGCGAGGTGAGACCGCCTGGACTGGAACCAGATTAAAACCAGTGTGACCCAACTTGGTTCTAAGTAGGATATTCAACATTAAAGGCGTTCCAAAGAGGGTTGTGGAGGTTCCAGAGGTGGTTTGAGGGGTTCTGGAGGAGGTCTACAAAGGCTGCACAAGTTTCAAACAGGTTTTCTGGGTTCTTGAACGGGTCTTGGATGCATCTTGGAGAGACTTCAGTAGATTTCAGTGATGCTGTGGATCAAGAGGCCCTTGAAGAAGTCCCAGGGACTTTGACAAGTTCTCTAAATGTTAGAAAAGTGCTTGATAGGCCTCCAATGTGCCTTGATAGCGGTTGAGTACTGGAGTATGGTGTTGGGGTTCTTGGACTGTCTTTCTTAATGTTCCATGGATCCATGATGGGGTCCCTGACGAGGTTATTGAGCTCAAACAGGTGCTGAAGCTGTGATTGTGTTTAATCAAGTTCCTCAGATCCTCAGATCCTGATTACTTTGACTATCAAGGATGTTACAACTTCTATGTCGAGATCCAAAGTGTTGAGTTCGTGAGGAGGACCGGGGGGTTGTTTTGGGGGAGGGGGTGGTGTTGCTAAGGTGCTATTAGCAGGTTTTGCTGTTAGGGTGTACCAAATGTTCATTCAGAGGAATCATTTGTCCAAAGGTTGTTTATGATGGGGTGCTGGTGTCCTTGAAAAGATCCCAGGGACTTTAAAGAGGGCTTCAAGTCTCAAAGACTTGTTAGGAATGCCATTTTAGGAGTGTGTAATAGGATTTCAAGGGTTTTTTTGGGGGGGGGGGGGGGAGTTACAAGAATTCTTGACGAGGTTTTAGTGGTCCCAGGCATCCTTCAAAATCAGAGGGTATTATAGAAGATTCTCGTAGTGCTGGAAATGAATGTTTGATGGGATTCCAGGCGTCCTTGAGGGGGCTTCCTGATGCTTCCAGTGGTCCGTGATGAGGTGTAAAGGGTTCTTTAGAAAGATCAGATGTTGAGGTAACAACCTCTTAAACGTCTGGTTTCTCTGCACATTCACATTCAGCCAAACAACGTAATCCTTAAAGACTTAAGAGTCCAAATTAACTGGAAGAGTCCAATTATCTTTTGTTTTAATGGAAGCAAACTGCCCTCAAAGTAGTGCTGGTGTGAAGGATTAGTTCACCAAAGAGCAGGACTGACCCCTGACCTTTCTTTGAGGAGCAACTGTGTCCATGTTAACCCTTTAAAGAACGCTTTAGTCTGAGGCTTTTTAAAAGTGGTGTCACGGACCGTTGTTGATCCGTACTGACCCCCTCACAGATTAATAACTCAGTCTATCTTTAACCACCACAGTGTAAATAAAGTTTAAATGTTAACCATCAGTGTAAGTAAAGTTTAATCGTCAACCATCTCAGTGTAAATAAAGTTTAATCGTTAACCATCTCAGTGTAAATAAAGTTGAATCGTTAACCATCAGTGTAAGTAAAGTTTAATCGTTAACCATCTCAGTGTAAATAAAGTTTAATCGTT
This sequence comes from Melanostigma gelatinosum, assembly GCF_949748355.1. NCBI lineage: Eukaryota > Metazoa > Chordata > Actinopteri > Perciformes > Zoarcidae > Melanostigma > Melanostigma gelatinosum. The sequence continues at coordinate 28,197,370 of NC_136638.1, forward strand.
AACCATCACAGTGTAAATAAAGTTTTAACGTTAACCATCACAGTGTAAATAAAGTGTGTTTCTAGTCTCTGATCTCTGATAATGTTTCATTGTAAACAACCAATCAGTGTTTAAACCAACAGGAGGAGAGCTAGTAACATTAGTAGCACTGCTAACGGCTAACCAACAGGAGGAGAGCTAGTAGCATTAGCAGCACCGCTAACGGCTAACCAACAGGAGGAGATCTGGTGGCGTTAGCAGCACCGCTAACGGCTAACCAACAGGAGGAGAGCTAGTAGCGTTAGCAGCACCGCTAACGGCTAACCAACAGGAGGAGAGCTAGTAACGTTAGTAGCACCGCTAACGGCTAACCAACAGGAGGAGAGCTAGTAGCGTTAGCAGCACCGCTAACGGCTAACCAACAGGAGGAGATCTGGTGGCGTTAGCAGCACCGCTAACGGCTAACCAACAGGAGGAGAGCTAGTAGCGTTAGCAGCACCGCTAACGGCTAACCAACAGGAGGAGAGCTAGTAACGTTAGTAGCACCGCTAACGGCTAACCAACAGGAGGAGAGCTAGTAGCGTTAGCAGCACCGCTAACGGCTAACCAACAGGAGGAGATCTGGTGGCGTTAGCAGCACCGCTAACGGCTAACCAACAGGAGGAGAGCTAGTAGCGTTAGCAGCACCGCTAACGGCTAACCAACAGGAGGAGAGCTAGTAACGTTAGCAGCACCGCTAACGGCTAACCAACAGGAGGAGAGCTAGTAGTGTTAGCAGCACCGCTAACGGCTAACCAACAGGAGGAGAGCTAGTAACGTTAGCAGCACATGAATATGAAATAGATATTAGAGATGAATTATGAGCTGTTTACCTTCCTAACACAAGCTCTAAGCTCATTATTATACTTCATTAACAACAATAATGAAGAGATTTGTTTTAATCAATAAAAATACAATCTATTATTTCATTATCATTTGCATTGTGTGTTTTTATGAAGAAAAAAACACTTTAATATGGATCATCAATGTTCTGTAATAAGTATCAATGTGATTGTGGATCTTTAAACATGCTATTTGCTTTTTTCTTTTGTATTTAAAGTATTTTAAAACCTGCTGAGCTCTACATCCTCATACTGGTTTAAACTGGATCATTTACCTGCCTCCTGTGTGCTGACCCTGGTCTCATACTGGTTTCTCTGGTCTCCCCTGACTCAGATCTTCATAAAGAAAGCAGAGTGAAGCTCTCTGAGGCTCTCGGTCACCAGATCCTCACCAGATCCTCACCGGTGGTGCCACAGCGCCTCCGTCTGGCAGGACCTCGCCGCTGCACGCGGATCACAGACTAAAAACTGGACTCAGACGATGCTGTTGGTTGAGAATCTTGTATTTATGTGTACATACAGGAAGGTAGATGTTGAAAACACTGGTAATCGCCACGTCCTCTGAAACCTGCTGCTTCAAAGACTCAAAGACTCAAAGGCCTCTATCTTATCTGCAGACGGTTGGTCCGGACCTTTCTACCAACACCCCCCTCCTCCTCCCCGGCTCACCCCCCCACAGTGACCGTGTATGTGCATATATGCATAGAGATGTACACACTTCATATGAATGCCCTCTCAGTGTGTCGATGTGTGTCTGTAGCTGCTGTTCAGAAGTTTGCCTTAACGAAGACGAAGAGCAGCGAGCCCTGGACAAAAGTACCCAGAATCCTTTGCTGCGACCTCGGCCTTGAAACTACTGACGACGGCTGGTGTTTTACTGTTTCAAAGTTTTAGGTTGTTTTATTTCAAGTTAACTGAAGCCTCTTTACAGACGTTCTACTTCACAGTACTCTGATGTACTTCACAGTACTCTACTGTTCTCTGTTCTACTTCACAGTACTCTGATGTACTTCACAGTACTCTACTGTTCTCTGTTCTACTTCACAGTACTCTGATGTACTTCACAGTACTCTACTGTTCTCTGTTCTACTTCACAGTACTCTGATGTACTTCACCGTACTCTACTGTACTCTGTTCTACTTCACAGTACTCTGATGTACTTCACAGTACTCTACTGTACTCTGTTCTACTTCACAGTACTCTGATATACTTCACAGTACTCTACTGTTCTCTGTTCTACTTCACAGTACTCTGATGTACTTCACCGTACTCTACTGTACTCTGTTCTACTTCACAGTACTCTGATGTACTTCACAGTACTCTACTGTACTCTGTTCTACTTCACAGTACTCTGATATACTTCACAGTACTCTACTGTACTCTGTTCTACTTCACAGTACTCTGATGTACTTCACAGTACTCTACTGTACTCTGTTCTACTTCACAGTACTCTGATATACTTCACAGTACTCTACTGTTCTCTGTTCTACTTCACAGTACTCTGATATACTTCACAGTACTCTACTGTACTCTGTTCCACTTCACAGTACTCTGATATACTTCACAGTACTCTACTGTACTCTGTTCTACGTCACAGTACTCTGATGTACTTCACAGTACTTTAATGTACTTCACAGTCCTCTACAGTACATTACAGTGCTATTATATACTACAGCAGTCTAACATACTCTGCAGTACTTTACAGTACTATATATTACTCTAATGTACTCTACAGTATGCTACAGTACTCTGATGTACTCTATGGAATGTAAAGTACTTTACTTTAGTTTCCTCTGCTGTCTTGAGAGATTCACGTCTTTTCTTTCTTTGTAGTTTCAGTCTCTTTTTTGACTCTTGGTAAAACAACAGTCTAGTTTCATTTGTATTTCTCTGTAAAGACGTCTTTTGGATTTTGTGTCCTCGGATTATTATTTTCTCTCTGTTTGTTCCCTCGGTTCAGTTATTAGTTCCCTCAAATGATGTAAATGTTTCCATCGAATTCTAAACGATGAGTCCTCAAGTGTTCAGACGATGAACAAGGTTTAAAATCCTGAATAAAATCAAACCAAGACTTAAAACTAGCAACTAAAGAACTCAAATTACGATAAAGCCAGTTAAACGATGGTTTTATGAGACTTTCACAATTTAAAAGCAGACAAAATAATATTGAGTCACCTTCAAATGAACAAATCCATTATCAGTTATTGATTATTATTAAAGTGTTGGATTAAAGAAAATATTTCTTCCAACTCCTCCATGACATCACCTCTTCTGTCAAAAACACAATTTTTGGGCTTCAAATGAGAAACTGAGCGTCTCTTCAAGCTTCAGGAAAACATCCCGAGTCGTCTCTTCTCTTCTTTGTAAGATGCACTGGAACGCATTGCTATAATCTTGTGTTTGTCTTTTGTATCCTTTAGATAAAACCATTTAAATGATCCTAAACTTCTATCCAATCTGTGACTTGTAATAAAGACGGAAATTTAAAATGATTTTCTTTCTATTTTTGGGGTTTTTGGGGTTTGTTATGAGAGGGGGGGCATATTTCTGTGAATGTCATCAGGTTTCATCAAAAATGCTGAAATGCCAACATCACTCCGCTGTGACGAAGCTGATTCATCTCAGGAGAAGCTGCGAGGCATGAATTCATTTAAAATGTGGACTTCACAATAAAAGTCATGTTTACCCAGTGGTTACACATTATCAACATACTGTATGTCCAAATAGAAACAGCGACTTGGTTAAAAATATGGTCCGGTGACATCATGGGTCACATGACTCCTAACAGCTCTGCACTGAAATGCTGAGAGAATTAAAGTGACATTTTTTGGGGGAAAATGCTCATGAGATGGGTTTATTAAGTAATATGTGTTCAGTACAAAGCTGGAAGCAGGATTCGGGTTAGCTTAGCTTAGCATAGTGACTGTAAGCAGAGGGAAACAGCTAGCCTGGCTATATTTATAAGAAATACACAATAATAAACACACTAATGTGTGGTTTTAAGGTAAACTGTTGTCACGGTGAGGCTCTCTAGTGTAATTGGGGGTAACTTTTGTTATTTTGCATTTATCTATGTAAAACTTACCACATACAAACAATAATTAAACAAACAATGTGTTATATTCATCATGTTCAAAATTATGACATCTTTACCCTCGTTAATAATATTATGGTTGGTGTTACATAATATATAAACTTTCATTTGAGTGCAAAAAGGAACTGAATGTTTACGATAAAATAAATGCGCTAAAGATTCTGGTATTTTCCTCATGACATTTTCATCTCGCAGTCCTTTTTCATCAGCCAATCAGTGCGCACTTCCTCTGAGGGCTCGACCAATCAGTGCTGTCCACGAGATTCAGGTCTGGGAGGGGGGGGCGGGGCTAACTGTCTTGTCCGGCCGAGATCCCCCCCCCCCCTTTTGACCAATCAGCTGTTGACAGTTGACAGGAAACGTCTGATATTCCCTCCCGCTGACCAATCAGCGTCGTTGGTGGGAGGTGGCCTGTGCTCCTCCAAATCTCCCATGTGACGCTCCTCAGTCGTTTACATCTGAGAGCACAGAGGTGAGTAAAGAGACAGATAAACGGCACTTAATCCCGGGGAAAACACAGCGCGTGAGTAGCGTCTTCTGATAAACCATCGGTTTGTTTATACTCTCTGTGCGCTAATTATTCGAATTACGTCCGTTAAAAGCCGTTAAAATCAAAAAGCTCCGTGGCTCCAGCACGCCGTTAGCATTAGAGAGGCTAACTGGAGCTAATTAACTACAGGTGAATTAAGCTAGGCTAGTTAGCATGCTGCGTTGGCCTAACGGAGAAAAGGTTGATCCTCTGAGGACACTGAAACGATTTAAATAAGCCGGTACTGGAACATAAATGTCAGTTATAATTTTAAGGTATAGGTGTAAAAAAGACGAGCTGTCAAAACAAATGAGTGAGTGAAGTGTCAAGAGGTTAGTTAGCATGTTAGCTTGTTAGCATGTTAGCTTCATCGCTCTCGCAGAACCAAACTTGCAGCTAAATGTCAATCAAACATTAAAAAAATTATTACAATTTTTAAATCTATCAAATATGTGAGGCATTTTTTTGTGGAAACCAGTATAATATTATATATACGTATGGTGATAACCATTGATTATTTTCAACCTGTCAATAAGTCATCGTGATTAATCATTCACTTTTAAAAATGGAGGAAATAAATCGAATGAAATGATGCACAAGACTTCTGTAAATGTGTTATTTTGGATGAAACAGGACAGCCTTTAATGGCTTTGTTTTAGTTCTTTATTTTTTACCCTTTAATAGTGTTTTATTGTGAACCTTCATTCAATGTAGAGCATTGTTGAGACTTTTTTTGGTTTTTATTTAACCTTTATTTAACCATGTGAGTCCCATTGAGATTAAAAATCTCTTTCAAGGGAGACCTGGCCAAGACAGGCAGCAACACAAGAAACATAGTTACAGACAGAAAACACAGAACAAGACAAGTTAAAAGAAATTAAAAGTTAAGAGACAGTGACTTAACAGAGTTAATTTAAAAAACATTGACATTTTTGGGAACCTGCCTCTATTTCTTTCATTTTAGATTTAAAAGCAGTGAGTGGTATCAGTTCAAGTACAATCAATTTAAGATGCTTTTAAATTAATAAAACGCTCTCACTCAAACGCTATCAAGGGACATTTATGTAGATGTGTCTGTTTAAATGATAGTATTTAAGTAGTTATTAATTTAACTTTACACACGTATAAAACTCCTACACAGTAAGTAGAAGACGGTTTAATGTCTGCCTGTATTTAATAAATATTTACCCTGTAGTCTTCATCAGTGATCCTGATGTGTTGAGGACAGTTTGTCCTTTTCAAAACGAACCTGTTTGGATTCATTCTGAGATAATTGGCAGAGAATCCGGCTCAACCTGCTGTGTGTTGCGCCGGCTCTAACGTTGAATTTATTCAAATACAAACTGTTAAAGTTTATAAGCTCACATGCTGAGAAATTGATTATTGAAACTGATTTAAAGATGTGTTTTAATAAGATATAGACCACAATCTGACGAACCAGTGTAAAGCTATTTGGACTTCAGTCGCTACACTGACACCAAATAAATCCACGAGTTCAGAGACGTCGCTGAGTCTGCATGTTATGACAAATATTTGTCAATGAAGTAAATAATTATTTGTGTGGTATAAAATCTGCTTGGTAAACATCGTAATTAGTTGTTTCTGCTGAGTCATTAAACTGTTTCCTTTCTGTAACAATATATTTCTTCATTTTAATATTTAAGATTCTTCAAATGTTAATATTTTAAATAAAAACAGTTTTTTTTTAGAATAAGTCATCAGTTATTGTTGGTGTCAGAAATCCCTCCGATTTTACCGTTCAGCCCGAGGATTTACATATATTCAAGAAGAGGAGGAGTTATTAAATTCATCTGTTGGTCTCGCATGGAAACAGATGAGTCACACATTAGTAGTTGAGAAACTCCAGTTCGTGTTTATATTCACTGATTTCTGTTTAAATAGTCACCCGTCCGTCCTGTTGGGACACTTGAGTCGTCCTCTAAACCACCGCGTCTCCTCCATCAAACCCAAAACCAGTTCTGTTGTCAGACGTTGACTCAGAGCAGCAGACGTCCTGCAGGCTGAACGGACCCCCGACATCAGATTAACTGTAAGATCCAGTCCTTCAGAGAGGAGACGGCTGCTGTTATCGGCCAATCAGAGAGCTTCTAAAAGGCTGTGACTGTAAACATGATGAAGTAAAAACACATCTGTATTGACTCAATCACTCATACAGAACTCCAACAAGTGGATTCATCCGCTGCTGAAAGTAGTCTCCAATAATTCATCCTGGTAGAATCATCAACCTCAAATACAAAGTTTAATTTAACGATAATCGATCACATTATTAGTCCTGTTGATCACAATGATTTCCTTCGTTTCCTAAATTAAACTATTTATTTATGAGGATTCATTTGTTTAATCGGAACCAATAAGAACTAAAAGAAGCCACCAGACTGATCCTGTTGAGCTGAAAGGTGACGTCTTTCAAACAAACCGTCCTCAACACAGATAACGTTTGTAATGAAATAAAAGCAATTTATTCTGTTTTTAGACAATTTACTAAATTTGTTCTTAAAATATGCATTAATGTGTAGCATGAAATGATTAATCAACTTATTGATTCACATTTTACCTGTTACAGTTTTACATTTGTAATATTTTCACTGTGAAGCTTTTAACTGACTGCATCCCTCGATGCCACGTGGGCACCGGCTGGACTGCTTGAATGCTAAGCTAACAGCTAGCGCCGGTGGTCACACTCTTGTTAGCCGGGCATGCTAATCCCGCTGCAGGATAATCTGATAATCAGCAGGTTAACACACAGAGATTTGCAGAATTATTGACTTCTTATTCAAAGAGAGGAGCTGCTATTCATAACACGTCTTTTATTTAATAGATTTAAGCAACGTGTCATTATATTCATGTCCCCCGAACACAAATCACTTTTAAACTTTAAACATATTTAGTTTAAAGTAGATTTGTGCACGTCCTGTATTTCAGTTGGATGAAAAATATTTAATTCAATAAAACAAAATATTTCATTATTTTGCCGTTTTTTTCTTAAAGTGAAAAATGTTAATTAAGATTTACTACAACAAGTTGATTCTGAGCCTATTTTAAGAAATGTAGAAACTATAAATGTAAAAACAAACATAACGACATCTTGGTTTTAGCGATGTACAAAATGTTGGTAATAGATATAATAATATAATTAAATAATATCCTTCCTGGGAACATTTAAATGGTGGTTTTCCCAAAAATGGACCCTCGGTTGACGGTAACAATAATTATGTGAAGTTCTGTTGTGACTGAATTAATGCTTAAAGATAATTAATGGATTTATTTGTTTATGATGATGGCAAAATAAACTGCTCAGTTTATAAAGATAGCTCTGTTATTTACCTGTAAACAGTGTATGTATATATTTATATTATGTGTGTGTAATGAGTGACCTGCAGCCTCTGTGTTAATGTGCTGCAGAGTAAATTGACCGTGTGTTGCTGCAGTGATCCCTCGGGGTGTAATCTCGTTAAGGTTGCGTGTCCCGTGAGTGCTGGTCCGTCACCCGGGCAACGTGTGTGTGTGTGTGTGTGTTAATGAGTGTGTGTGTGTGTGTTACCGTTTGATGAAATAGTTATTTATATAGAAGTCTGTAGAGACGTGAACGTTTGTGAAGCATAAACACACCCACATGAGGTAAAAAGAAACGGATGTGCTCACTCCCTCGTCTCCTCCCTCCTCGTCCCCCCCAGACTATGGATCAGAAGGTCGGGTTGTTGGTTCTTCTTCTGGCCGTTGGCCTCCTCTGCCTCAGTCTGGCTCCTGTTTCACAGGCTGAGGACCTGATGGAGGACGTTCTTGGGGACGAGCTGGACGTGGAGGATGATCTGGGTATAGCTGGAAGAGAGGAGGAGGAGGAGGAGCTAGAGGGAGACATTCAGGATGAGGATGCTCCTCCCACACCCAAAACTCCTCCGATACCCAAGGTAAGATGTGGTACTGACGGAGTACTGATGATGTTGTGCACTAAACTTGCATCACAAAGAAAACTAGTAGCTTCTGTTGATGGTTTTGAAAAAACCCTCACAATATGTCTTAAATTCGTGCCTTTTGTTTGTCGCTCCACCATGAACACTTTTCTTCCTCTTCTTCTTCCTCATCTTCTCCAGGTGACCTACAAGGCTCCAGAGCCGATGGGGGAACATTTCATCGCCGAGTCTTTTGACCGAGGGACATTAGACGGGTGAGTGTTTATCTTTATTTAAAATAATAAAGATATTATTGTCTCGGTGTTTCTCTGAGATGGGAGACCTGCTGGTCGTCTCTGACCAGGTGTGTTTGTTCCTGAACTCACCTGTGTGGTTTCAGGTGGGTGCTGTCGAGCGCCAAGAAGGACGACACTGACGAAGACATCGCAAAGTATGACGGTAAGTACACAAACACTGTTATTGTCCTCACATGAAGTACATGCAGTGATGGAGGAAGTGTTCACTGCCGTTACTTCAGTCAAGGTACAAATAGCCACAGTAAAAATACTGTTACAAGTAAAAGTACTAATACCACACGGAAAATATAGCGTTACAGTAGAAGTACTAATACCACACTATTCAAGTACTCCGCTACAGTAAAAGTACTAATGCCACACTGTACAAATACTGTTACAGTGAAACATTCCTTCAGTATAATCAGTAAACTGTAGTTTAATATTCAAACTGTGACTGTTGTACTATGTTATATATCGTATTATTATTCATGTAAAAACAGTATTTTACTCTTTTAGTCGGTTAAACTGGAGGAAAAATGACTCCAACCATCAAACTAGTTTTTGATTGGTTTGCATGATGGTGATGATGTAATCTGCAGGTAAATGGGCCGTGGAGGACATGAAGGACAGTAAGCTCCCCGGTGATAAAGGTCTGGTCCTGAAGACTCGAGCCAAACATCACGCCATCTCCGCTCAGCTGCTCCGGCCTTTCACCTTCGACACCAAACCCCTCATCGTCCAGTAAGAAGAAGACGAAGCTCTCCACGACTTCTCTCACCTGTCAGGTGTTCTTCATCGCTCTCATCTCTTAACATATCCGTCTCGTGTTCTCAGGTACGAGGTGAACTTCCAGGCCGGTATCGACTGCGGCGGCGCCTACGTGAAGCTGCTGAGTCAGACTCCCGACCTCAACCTGGTCAGTTTGACTCATTACACACCTGTACAGGCTGCTGTTACTGTACTTCATGTTCACACACCTGTACAGGCTGCTGTTACTCTATTTTGACACATTTGTATTTCTTGTTGCATGATTTTAATATTAGAGTTGAATAACAGATTCTTTAGACTCTAAACGTGTCCCTTTGTGTGTCTTCAGGACCTGTTCGGGGATAAAACTCCGTACACCATCATGTTCGGACCCGACAAATGTGGAGAAGAATACAAACTGCACTTCATCTTCAGACACAAAAACCCCAAAACTGGAGAGTACGAAGAGAAACACGCCAAGAAACCTGACTCCGACCTGAGGACGTACTACACCGACAAGAAAACTCACCTGTACATGCTGGGTAAGACACGGTAGTACACGCTCGGTAGTACACGCTCGGTAGTACACGCTGGGTAGTACACGCTCGGTAGTACACGCTCGGTAGTACACGCTCGGTAGTACACGCTGGGTAGTACACGCTGGGTAGTACACGCTCGGTAGGACACGCTGGGTAGGACACGCATTAATCAGCGTTCAGGTGTGTAACTCCTCACCTCTGTCGCCCCCCCAGTGGTGAACCCTGACAACACCTTTGAGGTGCTGGTGGATCAGACGGTGGTGAACAGCGGCAGCCTGCTGACGGACATGACCCCCGCTGTGAACCCCGCCGCTGAGATTGAAGACCCCGACGACCAGAAGCCAGAGGACTGGGACGAGAGACCCAAGATCCAGGACCCGGCCGCCACCAAGCCCGAAGACTGGTCAGTATACATGCTTAGTAATGTAGGAGACTGATCAGTACGCATACTTCGTAATGTAGGAGACTGATCAGTACGCATACTTCGTAATGTAGGAGACTGATCAGTACGCATACTTCTTACTGTAGGAGACTGGTCAGTACGCATACTTCGTAATGTAGGAGACTGGTCAGTATACATGCTTAGTAATGTAGGAGACTGATCAGTACGCATACTTTGTAATGTAGGAGACTGATCAGTACGCATACTTCGTAATGTAGGAGACTGATCAGTACGCATACTTCGTAATGTAGGAGACTGATCAGTACGCATACTTCTTAATGTAGGAGACTGATCAGTACGCATACTTCGTAATGTAGGAGACTGGTCAGTACGCATACTTCGTAATGTAGGAGACTGATCAGTACGCATACTTCGTAATGTAGGAGACTGATCAGTACGCATACTTCGTAATGTAGGAGACTGATCAGTACGCATACTTCGTAATGTAGGAGACTGATCAGTACGCATACTTCGTAATGTAGGAGACTGATCAGTACGCATACTTCTTAATGTAGGAGACTGATCAGTACGCATACTTCGTAATGTAGGAGACTGGTCAGTACGCATACTTCGTAATGTAGGAGACTGGTCAGTACGCATACTTCTTAATGTAGGAGACTGGTCAGTACGCATGCTTCGTAATGTAGGAGACTGGTCAGTATGCATGCTTAGTAATGTAGGACACTGATCAGTACGCATACTTCGTAATGTAGGAGACTGATCAGTACGCATACTTCGTAATGTAGGAGACTGATCAGTACGCATACTTCGTAATGTAGGAGACTGATCAGTACGCATACTTCTTAATGTAGGAGACTGATAAGTACGCATACTTCGCAATGTAGGAGACTGGTCAGTACGCATACTTCTTAATGTAGGAGACTGGTCAGTACGCATACTTCGTAATGTAGGAGACTGGTCAGTATACATGCTTAGTAATGTAGGAGACTGATCAGTACGCATACTTCGTAATGTAGGAGACTGATAAGTACGCATACTTCGCAATGTAGGAGACTGGTCAGTACGCATACTTCTTAATGTAGGAGACTGGTCAGTACGCATACTTCGTAATGTAGGAGACTGGTCAGTATACATGCTTAGTAATGTAGGAGACTGATCAGTACGCATACTTCGTAATGTAGGAGACTGATCAGTACGCATACTTCGTAATGTAGGAGACTGGTCAGTACGCATACTTCTTAATGTAGGAGACTGGTCAGTACGCATACTTCGTAATGTAGGAGACTGATCAGTACGCATGCTTTGTAATACAGGAGACTGGTCAGTACGCATACTTGAACAGGATATTTTGTTTAAAAGGGTTACAAAATGTTTGATTGTTGATAGCAGGCTGAGAGTCTGAGATTATCTGCCGGATTGCTGTTGTAATCTGTGTGGTTGTGTGTATGCAGTTATTTATACTTCAATGTATCTGTGGGTCTTGTCTGCAGGGATGAGGACGCTCCTGCTCAGATTCCAGATGAAGATGCAGTGAAACCTGACGGCTGGCTGGATGACGAGCCCGAGTACATCGGAGATCCCGACGCTGTCAAACCTGAAGACTGGTGAGAGTCGCGACATGACGACCGCCGATTGGCTGGTTTTAAGTAGGACTCTCGAACCATGCTCACCTGTGTCTGTGCTTCCTATCTGTCAGGGATGAGGACATGGACGGCGAATGGGAGGCCCCTCAGGTCCCAAACCCCGCCTGTGAGACCGCCCCCGGTTGCGGTGCCTGGAAACGGCCGATGATCGACAACCCCAACCACAAGGGCAAGTGGAAGCCACCCATGATCGACAACCCCAACTACCAGGTGAGTTTGTAACCTCACAACCTGGTCAGTACGCATACTTTATCATAAAGAAGGCTGGTCAGTACGCATACTTTATCATAAAGAAGGCTGGTCAGTACGCATACTTTATCATACAGAAGGCTGGTCAGTACGCGTACTTAATTTTATTCTGTCCTCAGGGCGTCTGGAAGCCGAGGAAGGTCCCCAACCCGGCATTCTTCGAGGACCTGCAGCCGTTCAGGATGACTCCGTTCAGCGCCGTGGGCCTGGAACTCTGGTCCATGACCTCCGAAATCTTCTTCGACAACTTCTTCATCACCGACGACCGTAGCACCGCCGAGCGCTGGGCCGCTGACGGCTGGGGGCTGAAGAAGGCTGCCGAGGGCGCCGCTGATGTGAGTGAACTGGAGCTGATTCATTTGTTGGGTCAAATATAAATACAGCTTTTAAAAATAGAACAAATTACAGCTTTAAACGAAGAAAAAAAAAAATGAATTAGAGATGGAAGAATGTAAGTAAAAGTAATTTAGTTTTGACATTTTTTTATGATTCTATGACTGAAAGGAAAAATATCAAATGAAATCATGACAAAAACAAATAAGAAAACAGATTAAAGCAAATTTACGTAAAACAATCATAAGATCATGAAAATAAATGTGTATGTAATATATGTGTTGCATCTACTTCTCTCAAGTCAACCACTGTATGGAAGTGCAGTATACTTCCAATGTTGTGGTGATGATTCTACATTTTTCATCAGTATAAGTGTACACTATATTTAGAATGTTAACTAACTAATGGAGGCAGCAGTAGACTAGAGACGGGTGTTCAGAGGCTGAATCAGTGTCTTTGTTATTGAGGTCTGGTGGTTTTGAAGAGAATAGATGACGGCTTCAGTGTCCAGTCTCTTGTAGTTAAGAGAAGGAGTTGGTCACGATATTATTGATAACCCTGACAACATTTAGAAACTGTTGGCCGTGTGTTACTGTTTTCATGTGTTCATGTTTTATTCTTTGTGTTGTCGCAGCCCGGTTTGGCTACTCAGATGATGAGCGCTGCAGAGGAGCGCCCGTGGCTCTGGGTCGTCTACGTCCTCACTGTGGCTTTACCGGTCGTCCTCATCATCGTCTTCTGCTGCACCGGCAAGGTAACGCACACACACACACACTGTACTGTTGGCTGGGAACAGGAGTCTATACCTCGGGGGAAATGCAGAGACGAGCTGACTTAAAGTTCAGAGATGCCACGTTGATGTACCTGGATTGTTCTCTGAACCGTCAGTGTGTGTGTGTGTGTGTGTGTGTGTGTGTGTGTATGTGTGTGTGTGTGTATATGACTTCCACAGAGGTCTGCAGGATCAGATCAGGGTCAGTTGAGTCTCAGCAGCTTACAGGAAGAGTATAACGAAGCCGGACGCCCAAACCTGGTGACTGCTGCCGATAGAGTAGCTTCACGTGTTTGTGTGATAGTTGTGTTTCTGTAGTTTAGACGTCTGTGTTCTCGTGAAATATCCTCCCAAATGGCCAACAACCATTTTAAATAAGAACTGCACTTCAATTTGAGATACTTTACTTCATCATCTACTCTGATGCAGCTAATTAACAAGTTTCTCCAAGTAGACTTTTGCACTTTTTGATGCCTGAAAGAGAGACAGTGCAGATAGAGTTATCTGGTTCAGTTTTAGTATTAAATAGATGAAAACTTGCCCAAACAGCAAAAACATTTGGTTCATTTTTAAGGTGAAGATTCTCCACTGAAACTGTTTGAGAGGCTCTGAATCTGTGAGGTCGAACTGAAGAGTTTTACCTCTTTTTGTTCTGCAGAAGAAGAGCTCAGAGACGCCGGCAGCCGAGTACAAGAAGACCGACGAAGCTCAGCCCGACGTGAAGGAGGAGGACGAGGAGGAGGAGGAGGAAGAGGCTGATGAGAAGGCTGATGAGAAGGCTGCAGAGGCTGATGAGAAGGCTGAAGAGGCTGATGAGAAGGCTGAAGAGGCAGAGAAGAGCAGTCCAGGTATCTACAATGTCTAGACTTCAGGAAACTGAGCTCACCTGTCTGTCACCGTCAGTCTCACTGACTTTAAATCTTTTTCTTCTTTCAGCTGCAGAACAGAAGAGTGACGGAGAGGAAAGTCCTGCAGAGGAAGAGGACGCAGAGAAGGAGACGTCTGACGATGTGAGGAGACGATATAAAGACGAATATAAGTGTAATGATGCATTCAGGTGCATTTGTTTGGAGTTTTCTTCCCTCTTCTTGGTGATGCTTACAGACCAGAACTAACATGCATGACATGTGGAAACTACTGGATTTTAGCTCCACAACATACAAACAACTTTTTAGATGAACCGGATTTTCAGCCGCCATTTCCTGCAGTCGACGTACCCTGTTGATAAAGTATTAAGTATTAAACTGACCACATGCTGACGGGATGAGGTCATGATGGCATTTAAAACGTGCAGTTTACAACTAACGCGTCACATTTGAGGGCGACTCTCCCCCCGACACGTGTTTGATTCACACATTTAAATGACATTTAATGTTAATATCTTCTCTGCTGTTATGTTCTACTGTTCAAGGACTCCGATGGAGCTGAAACGTTTGTCTGTAAATGTTTTGGGATAAATTTAAACCGTAAAATTCCTTTTCTCCTCTGTAGAAGTTGGAGGATGACGTTCTGCGGAGATCTCCCAGGAACAGGGACAGGAAGGTCAGAAAGGACTGATACCTCAGAATCCACAGCCCTGACCTCCTCCCAACCCCCCCCCCCCTCTAAAATATCTCCTCCTCCCCCCTCTACTGAAGACTAAATGGAACCCCGTGGAAGCAGTGAAGCCGACTAATCAAGACCTCCAGCATATATGGACGCCTGCTCGTGATGATGATTCCAGTATGAACAGGACTGAGTTTGTGTAATTTTTAGAGGATTTTTTTGTTTATAAAAGAGATTAATTGAGATTAACTAAAACTTCCTGCATCATTCCACCTGAGCAGACAAACTCACAGGATCAACGCGTCCCGTCTGCAGCACCACCACTACCATCACCGCCCGGCGCCGTCCTGAGCTAGCAGAGCGCCGCCCTACTAACAGCCTGCTCATTAGCTCTCAGCTACTTGCTATAAGTCTCCTGACAGATGGAAATTTGGCCTTCGACACCCGCTAGTTAGCCATTGATCTGAAGTAGCCATCTTCCTGTTTTGGATGACCATTCAGAGAAGTCTTGCCAATTAGCGTACCAAAATGCTCCTATTTGCCCATGACCATGTGCTAATTGGGCTAACAGTTGTGCGAATTATCCAACCAAAAGTCTTGCCAATTAGCCTAACAGACTGCTAACTAGGCTAACAACGTCAGAATAAACCTACAAATGGTCAAGGACATGGAACCCAAACGTCTTGCTGACTAGCCCACAACCAGGGTGCTAATTAGCTTAACAGCAGGGTGCTAATTAGGCTAAAAGTAGTTTGAATTATCCAACAAAAGTCTTGCCAATTAGCCTAATAACCTTTCAAACTGTGTAGTTTGCAACTAGCTTGTAAGCAACATGTATATTCACCTGCTAACAGTTGATTTATTAGCCTTCTGGGAGATTTATGACCCCACAAATGATCAGGGAGTGAACCCACCCAAAAGTGTTGCTAATTAGTCTCCTAGCATGCTAATTAGCTCATGAACAACTTGATAGTAATCAGGCTACTTCTACTACAGTGTTTTAAAACTATCGTCACACAAACTAATTAGCGTTAACGGGCTGCTAACAAGCAGTGTAATTCACTTACCAACAACTAGCTAATTAGCCTGCTAAGCCGCTAATCCACCTAACAGTTGGCTCGTCTTCCTTCCTAGATTTATCAAATTAGCTAGTGATTAGTCACCGTGCTAATATTTAAAAATGGCCACTGATTCCTTTTTCATGTCTCGTTTTCTCGTCATTTAGTCGTGTTTTTGTTGTAAAGCCGTTGGCTCCACACACAGCGCTCATGTTTCCGCCGTATTTCTACTGTTGTGTTGTCCTGATGGCAGCGGGGGGGGGGGGGGTTTCATCAACTTGACGACCACCGAGTCACAAGTTACAGTAGTTTAGACTGTAATCATGACCTCTGACCTTCCCTCTAAACGTCACCATCGGGACTAAACAGTCGTGAGAACACGCGGGGAATAATCAAGTTTGTAAAGATCCTGAATTATTTGTTCTCTCTTTTATTTAATTTCATTTTTTGTTCATCCTGAAATCCTTTTAAGCGTTATTTATAATGCAGAAGAAACTACAAACTCCTGACTTTCTACTTCTGTGACCGAGCGAGAATCATTGTGGCATCAGTGTACAGCTTTGGAGAGCTTAAAAAAAAAAAGAAATAAAAATACAAAAGCTGGATTTGTGAGTCTTGAAGGTGTTTGATAAAAAGAGAAGTAACTCCACGAGTCTTGTTCCCTTTGATGTGTCCTCTTTGTGTCGTATGTTTTCTGTAGATTTTAAATTCAAGTCAGGATTCTTGTTCAGCGTGCTGATTGGCCGATGGGGATGATGGTGGGGGGGTCTCTCTGGCTGTTGGGGAGGTCGGATTTTGGGGGGCTTGAGGTGGACTTGGAGGTCCATAACCTTCATTTCCCTCTTTTTTTATATATATATTTTTTAGGGTAAACGAGAGCTAGTTACATGTCGGCTGTGAGCTCTGCTGCGTGTAGTCGTTGTTCTTTGAGGTCGAGCGGCCTCCAGCAGCAGTGTTTCGTTCACCTTCCACAATGTTTCAGCCGTACTCTTCATCGTCTCCTTTTTTAATGTGGTTTTGTCTCTGAGTTATCTCCTTGTGTCTGGCTGAAGCTGCCTTGCTGAACCGACTGTAGACTGAACCCTGTATCTGCTGGTAAACAAACTTCACGTAACTCTGTACGTTTATTTGACGTTGTGTTTTCAACTGTAATGGTCGGTCCTGCAGCCCTGTTTCTGATGTACACACTATGTATAGAGGTGGACTAAATGGTCCAACGTTGAATAGAAATACTGTGACGATGCAGCCGAGGTGAGTGTGTGTGTGTGGACACAGTCAACTTTTGTTTTGATGAATAAAAAGGCCAAATGGAAACGAGAGGCAGAACGAGTGTTTAATTATTAATGTGACTTTCATTCATTTCTTAGAAAGAAGACTCTTCCCTTAAGTCCTTACGAAAAACTACCAAAAAAATGAACTTAATATACTTATTTTGAAAAGGTCATGTTGCAATAAGTCATTAACTCAAAATACTACGTCATTAAGATAAGACGGGACTTTATCAGTCACGAAGGAAATCCTATTACAACAGAAAAATAGTGAAGGACAAGAATATAAATGTGTTTGAACAATAGAGTAACAAATAAGTTTAAAGAAATAATTAAATGAAGTTAAATACAACAGATTAAATAGTAAAATATAAAGTGTATAAGAAATTGTATTCAATGGAAACTAAGATAGAAAAGTAATATGCAGAGATATATTGTCATATAAAAGTATAGTTATAATGCACATAGATGAATAAAAATAATATTGCACGATGTTGAAAATGGTAATATATTATCATAGTAATATATAATATAATATATACATTGTATATTATATATTGTATACATTATACATTTTATATGATATATTCATTACGCATTCGTTACTCTCTGTTGTACGTTAAGTATTCCTCGCTCTCCATTGGCTATCTTATCCTGTCAATCACCGGTGAGGCGGGAGCAAGGACATTCCTCCTGTCGCTGATGGGAAGAAGAAAAAAAGAGAAAGTTTCCAAGATGGCGGAGTAGCCTTTCCTGTCCGCTGGAAAACAATAGAAGCAGCACCGACGCGTTAGCAGCGTTAAACCCGTGCTAACTGGACTGAAACCGCTCTAAAACCACACATATCCCGACTCGGGCTCGGGTTAGGTGGGGAGGAAAATCCGCACCGGGAGAAATTTATATAAAGAATGATGCTTTTATTTAAACATTTCAGGCTATTAGCCACCAAGCATGCTAGTCAAAGCTAGCTAACTGGTAGCCAAAAACATAGTGTTAGCAGCTAGCGGCTAACGGCTACAAGGAGGCGGAGGATCAGCTGTTTACTAGACAGACAGATGCTGTAGGAAGGAGCGGACAGACAGCGACGCTTTCACAGTAAGTCAATTTAAATAAGATTAAGTTATCTGGGGAAGTCTTGTCGTTTTGTTTTCTCATAAGTGTTAAATACCAAAAACACAATATGGGTTTCGTTAGCCAAGTTTGTGAAGTTGTTAGCCTAGCGCTAGCCAGCTAAGCTAACTAGCTGCTAACCAAAGCTAACTACTTTTTTAATACTCGGGAGCAAAAAAATAAAGAAAGTTTCAGACAAGCTGCAGACCCGTTACGGTGACGCTAGCGTAAACAAACGCATATAAGTGTAGCTAGAGAGCTAACGCGAGCTAGCTTCAAAAAATATATCTAATCTAATGATTTTAAAGGAATTCTCGACGCTCCAACTTTGATTTTTTTTTTAGTGGAGGAATGTTGCTAACTTAACTTGGCTCACATGAAGTTAGTGTGATAGCGAGAGAGCACACTGGTTAATTTATATGAAAGTAGTGTAATTGTATTAATTACATAAAAGTAGCTTTGGTTTGTTGTTTTTTATATATACCGCAGAGATTAATCAGAGGTTTCTCTGGGTTAAACTCGGGCGAAATGTGGCTCTAACAAGACTCCAGTTGCTCTGTTTTTATTCTTTTATTGACACAGCAAGTTAAACGAGCTGTTGTATTTAATAAGAATATAGTGAGTAAAAAAACCCTTAATTTTCCGTTTTTTGGCAGTGTGACTGAAGGCCATTAGCAAGACAAAGGTCTCCTCCATGGAGCCAGTACGGGAGTCTTTGTAAAGGGAAGGGGGGGGTGTAGCAAGAAAAAGTGCCTAAAAATCAGCATTAGGGGGAGTATAGTGAAGCCAAAAAAAGCCCAAAAATCTGCATAAGGGGGAGTATAGTGTAGTAAAAAAGAGCCCAAAAATCAGCATTAGGGGGAGTATAGTGTAGTAAAAAAGAGCCCAAAAATCTGTATTTTTATGGACGAAACCTGAGTCGGGGTAGTTTTTTTTTTTTTCCTTTTATATATTGATGATGGCGGATTTTGTTACACCGCGACACAGCGCGGTGATGGAGAGGCTCCGCCGGAGGATCGAGCTCTTCCGGCAGCATCACAACAGCTGCGAGAGCCGCTACGAGAACGCGACGCTGGAGCGGCTGGAGCTCGAGAGGCAGCAGACCTTCGCTCTGCACCAACGCTGCTTGCAGGCTAAAGCCAAACGATCCAACAAGCACCGGCAAACCCAGCCGCAGGCCAGCGGAGACCAGGCCGGGCAGAGAGCACCGGGTGGAGGTGGTGCAGAGCTCGGAGAGAGCGGAGGAACGACGGCGGAGCAGAGCCGGAACAGCACCCTGATAGCGGTGAGTGAGCTCTGATGGACACGGATGTTGGAGCTTGAACGCACCACAGCACTGACTCCTCTGGTTGTATAGAAGTCTATGAGCAAATGACTCTACTTCTCTCTTGATTTATTACCTCAGTAAACATTGTAAACATGAGTTTATGTCTCAATCTCTAGTTTCAAGTCTTCTTCAATACAGCATGATGTTCATTTAGTACATTACTATCATTTAGCAGACACTTTTATCCAAAGCGACTTACAATTCAGATTATATTTATACACCGTAGGCTACGGGAGCAATTTTGGGGTTAAGTGTCTTGCTCAAGGACACATCGACATGCGACGAGCAGAGCTGGAGCCGGGGATCGAACCGCCGATCCTCTGATTGAAGGACGGCCCAGCTCTCCACTTAGCCACGGTCGCCGAGCCAGCTCTTCTTCCCCTTTTCTCCTCATCCATTTGTCTCCTGCTCTCTTCCTCTCCTCATCTCCTGGTCTCTTCATTTACTTGTCTCCTTAGCTCTTTGGCTACTCCTCTCCTTGTCTCCAAATGTCCTTGTTTCCTCGTCTACCGGTCTCTTACTCTCCTCTTCTCCTTGGTTCCTTGTCTCTTCACCACAGGCTGGTGGTGCATTAATAAACCAGGAGGAACAATCGGGGGCAGTTTAAATCAGATATTTGGTATTTTACAGATTGCTTTTTAATCAGGAATGTCACTCTGACTCTCAGAACAATACCATCACAAAAGGTTTCACATGTTGTATGTGACCAGATATCAGTGGAGGGTAACTGGTACAAATAGTGAACTCTTTATTTAAATAGTGAGATTAAAACAGCAACGTCCTTCTAGAGATAATCTGGTTTACTGTTATTGTTGAAAGGAGACTTTTGAAGGTCTCTTTTGCTGTTTATTACATAGTTTACATTGCAGAAGAGTCGGAAGCACAAACTGTTTTTACATGACTAAATTTACAAAGTCAACAATACAACCGCACAAATCAGACCCTCGGAATCAATCAACACCTCTCGAAAACAGTCTTATTACAATATAATATTGGAATAGACCGATATTTGCAAGGTGCACCTAATCGTGTTCATGTACTTAAATGTATAGCGAATGATAACTTAAGAAGATCACTTTTAATTTTAAGTCCAAATCATATCCAATCCATATATTATTTAACTTCACATTAAAGTGTGTACGACTCAAAAGCAAGAGAACATTAGGTTGTAAACAAAGTACATTTTTGACTTGATTGATGATCTAAAATAAACCTGAATATTAGGACTCTTGTTCCGTTAGTTTGTGACGGTGCTGAGCTGTTAAAGATCAGATAATAAAATCCTGTGACTGCTGGTTGCTTTAAGATAACACTGACCACTGTCTGTGCTGAAGCTCCTATTGGTTGAAACCACTGCGCTGTCTGTCTGTCTGTCTGTGTCTCTGTCTGTCTGTCTGTCTGTCTGTCTGTCTGTCTCTGTCTGTGTCTCTGTCTGTCTCTCTGTCTGTCTGTCTGTGTGTGATTGACAGACAGAGGAAGTGTTGGTTTTGGGTCGGTCTGGTCACATGATCTCTTCCTTTCTGGTTGTGGTTTTCTTCCAACAGACACAAACTGATCCGTTGAACCGCTTCATAACTGCTTTAGTGCCCTTGAGCAAGACTCTGACCTTTGACCTCATTTATTTCATTTCTTTGTGCAGCCCTGAAAGCTCTATTTACATCAGTGATGTTTGTAAAAACACACCAATATCTTAACTTCAGTGACACACACTTCTTATTTTTAAATCTCTTAAGTTCTACAGTTTATGTGGCAAAAACCTTTTTAAAGCATCACATTTAAAGAGTTAAAATGTATGTATGTATGTGTGTGTGTGTGTGTGTATATGTGTATATATATGTGTGTATGTATATATATATATGTGTGTATACGTGTATATGTATGTGTGTATATGTGTATATGTGTATATATATATATGTGTATATATATATGTGTATATGTATATATATATATGTGTGTATATATATATATATGTGTGTATATATATGTGTGTGTGTATATATATATATATATATACATAGATAGATAGAGGCTGCTCGTTGTAACGCCGTTGCTTTAGTCGTCTGAATGCACAATAAAGAGGTATGTTTATACACGGTACTAGGCCCAGTTT
Organism: Melanostigma gelatinosum; assembly: GCF_949748355.1. Taxonomy (NCBI): domain Eukaryota; kingdom Metazoa; phylum Chordata; class Actinopteri; order Perciformes; family Zoarcidae; genus Melanostigma; species Melanostigma gelatinosum. Next base: position 28,219,164 of record NC_136638.1, read on the forward strand.
AATATAAAACACAATTGTATACAATATATATAGTCGGGGGTGCCTGCTCCATCTCTCTATCAGTTTGGGGGTCCTTGGCCTGAAAAACATTGAAGACCCCTGATCTAAAGCAAGAAGCTCAAACATTTATGAACCTTCCTCCCTGTGAAATTGTTATGGTCATAAACTGAATGATAAACAAAAACAATCTGCAAAACGAATCAAAAATTCTAATATTTGTCGCTTGTGTAGTACTTGAGTAGTTTTAGGATTTAACCAGAGTCTAAAAAACAACAATAACAAAGACCGATTTTAAACGAGAAAGATTCCGTTAAAGAAAAAGACGTGAGATAAGAAGTTGGCAAAGAAAGTGGTAATTTAGCAGAATAAACTTATTAAGAAGTATCAAATATTTTCTTTTTCTTTTACGTATTCAAGTCCAGTGCTTAGCTCCGTCTCTACAGGGAGTAAATCACATTTTTCTTGTTGATTACATGTTTTGACAATTAAAACATTTGAACTCCAACTGTCAAGGATCCAGTTTGTTGCACAGTGTTGGTGGAATAGTAATCACTTGTTTTTAATTCTCTGTGTGTTTGTTCCTCCAGCTGCAGGAGACGGTGAAGAGGAAGCTGGAGAACGCCGGTTCTCCGCTGGGCAGAGATCCGGTCAACGGGTTCCCCCCCAACAAGAAGACCTGTCTGGACAACGGCGCCGTCAACGGCTCCCCGCTGGACTCCAAGCTGGGCATCAGCGACTCTCTGAACTCTAACGGGACCCACGGGTCGGCCGGAGAGTCGGCGGACGGCGGCGGCGGAAGGGAGTCGGGTTCTGACTTCCACCGTAAGGAGATGAAGCAGGAGCCCGACGACATCCTGCCCATCATGCCTCCGTCGGGAGGAGGAGGAGGCAACAACAGCCTGTTCCCCGACCTCAACCTCAACGAGCAGGAGTGGACGGAGCTGATGGAGGAGCTGAACTGCTCCGTGGCCTACGAGGACATCCAGGACATTCTCAACGACGGCTTCGAGGAGGACCGTAAAGACTCTCTGGTGCCAACTCCAGGTGGTGCTGGAGGTGGAGGAGGTCTGCTTCCTCCAGATTTAGTCCATGTTAAGACCGAGTTCTCTCCCTCCTCCGTGGCTTTCGAGCAGAACTCTCGGACCGTGTCCCCCCACGTCAGATCCTCCTCCGGGCCTCCTCCTCGCTCCCCAGTCGCCTCCTCCTCCGCCTCCTCCCCGGCTCCTCCTCCTCCACCCAGGCAGCTTCAGCCTCCCCCCAACAACCACCTCCTCCCTCCGGGTGGCCCTCCGGTTCCGAAAGACCTTTCCCCCGCCCAGCAGCTCCAGCAGCTGGCCGCCCAGCAGCAGAGAGCCCAGCAGCACCTCCACGGCCACCAGATGCAGCACAAACAGCCACAGCCTGGTGGGGCCAAGTTCCACAACCAGCTGCCCCCCCATGCACACCCGCCGCCTTCTTGGCCCCCGATGGCCAACACCTCCCAGAGTCCACTAGGGGCTGCGTTTGGTATGGACAAGCAAACGAGCCCCTCTTTGTACCCGCAGGACTTTAACCAAAACGCCCAGAAGCAGCTGCTGATGCCCGGTCAGCCCAACAAAGGCCCTCCCAAGCCGGGGTACCCCAACATGATGGGTCACCCGACGTCGGCGGGGCCGGGGGCCCAGGCCACGGCCGCCATGCTGAACTACAACAACACCAAACCTCTGTCACACTTTGAGGCGGGACCCGGACCGCCGAGGCCCCCCAACACCCAGAACCAGAACAAGGCGGCCCTGCTGACGCTACTCCGACAGCAGCAGCAGATCAAACAGAAGAACAGCATGAACTTCCGGCAGCACATAACACACACACAGGTAAGAGAAACACACACACACGGGTAAGAGAAACACACTGAAACATGACGCCAACACCCCGATAACTGCAGAGAAACATCACTGAAATTATTATTATTATTTTACCAGCGATTAGTTTCATCATCTATTAATCTGCTGGTTATTTTCTCGATTAATCGATTAATTCTTTGGTTTTGGGACATTGAAAAATGTCAGGAAATTGTGAAAAATGTCAAATTTCAGTTCCTCAAAATCCAATGTGAGGTATTTAAATGTTCTGGTATTGTCCAAAATACAAAGAGGTTATATATTTAAAGTGACACTGCAGCGTCGTCCCGTTGGCATGCTAACAAAACAGGAAACTTTAAATGTTTCATCCAAAAAGGTTCCAGGCCCACAAGTCTAGAATCATGGTTACAAGTTATTGAATGTATTAAATAGTATAATTTACTATATTTAAGCTGGAGGTCATCTTTGATAAAACACTTCATTTTATATTAGTGATGCTGTGTCTTTTATTATTTATTTGCTAATAGTTTTATTGTATCAAGTTCGTGACATTTTAAACATTTCTCACATTTTCTAATAACCCAAAGAAAACGAGCACATTATCTGACAGAATGATGAGGAAGTAAAACACAAACCTGTGGACGAGAGTCTGAACTTCAGAAGGTTGAGTTCTGGACTCGACCTCAGCACAACAAGCTAACGTTAGCATCTGTGCTAACAGCAACAGTATGGACTGATCGGAGTGTTGCTGTTTGGCTTTCATAACCAGGCCGACAGCACATTCCTGGACTACCCCACTCACACACACACACACACACACACACACACACACATGCGCTCTCACACACACACAGTCTCACACACACGCGCTCTCACACACACGCGCTCTCACACACACACACGCTCTCACACACACACGCTCTCACACACACACGCTCTCACACACGCGCTCTCACACACGCGCTCTCACACACACACGCTCTCACACACACACGCTCTCACACACACACGCTCTCACACACACGCTCTCACACACGCGCTCTCACACACACACGCTCTCACACACACACGCTCTCACACACACACGCTCTCACACACACACGCTCTCACACACGCGCTCTCACACACGCGCTCTCACACACACACGCTCTCACACACACACGCTCTCACACACACACGCTCTCACACACACACGCTCTCACACACGCGCTCTCACACACGCGCTCTCACACACGCGCTCTCACACACGCGCTCTCACACACGCGCTCTCACACACGCGCTCTCACACACGCGCTCTCACACACACGCTCTCACACACACGCTCTCACACACACGCGCTCTCACACACGCGCTCTCACACACAGACAAATGCCTTCATACTGCTTCAAACAGAACCATCATGACTAGAAGTAGAGATAACTAGAACATGTCTTTAGTGCAGAACAACACAGTTACGATCACATCAATCACAAGAAGAAGAAAAATTTCATAATTTACTTTCCAAAAAATGGCAAACAATGGAATCTATATATCCGACATGTTTCCAAGTGTTACCAATGTTTGGGGGAAAAGATGGAGGCTGTGTATGTATGTGTATATATATATCTATCTCTCTCTCTATCTATCTCTCTCTGTCGCTGTCTGTCTCTCTCTCTATAAACCTGTGTGTGTGTGTGCGCGTGTGTGTGTGTGTGTGTGTGTGTGTGTGTGTGTGTGTGTGTGTGTGTGTGTGTGTGTGTGTGTGTGTGTGTGTGTGTGTGTGTGTGTGTGTGTGTGTGTGTGTGTGTGTGTGTGTGTGTGTGTGTGTGTGTGTGTGTGTGTGTGTGTGTGTGTGTGTGTGTGTGTGTGTGTGTGTGTGTGTGTGTGTGTCCTCTGCGTTCACTTCCTGTAGTTCAGTCAGTTTCTCCTCCTTGTTGTCACATGACTTTGTCTCAGATGAATCAATCATGACTTCATAGTTTCACTGAGGAGCTCACACTTTAATGTTTCTACACAATCTCGTTAAAGTGAACGCTTTATTGGAGAGATTTAGAATAAAATGTTTTTGATGGAAAAAACAATTTTAAGCTTAGATTCGGTTGCTGTTTTCTGACTAAAACGCATGATGTAATTGCTCCCGTAGCTGTGCCTACGGTGTAGAAATGTGATAGAATCTGAATTGTAAGTCGCTTTGGATAAAAGCGTCTGCTAGATGACTGTAATGTGTTCAAGGACCGTCAAAAAAAAGATAAGAAATCTGACTATTACGACAGTTATACAACTTGTAGCTTGGATAGTTCAGGTGATTGTGTAAAGAAAACATGCTGTTCCAGCAGGTTTTTGGGGGTTCAGAGGGTTAATATTGATCTCTATCGTGGACCTTCAGAAGGTATCTAACAAATGAACCCAGTTCCACACTCTCACGCAGCTGTGGTGGACTGATGCATGATGGGAGTCTGAACAATGAGAGTCTGTTACTGCAGCACGGTCTCCTGCTGGCTGGTTCAGTGTCGACACAGCGACGGCTTCTTAGAAAACTCTGTACCAAGAGAAAAGACGTTTAGCTTTAGATTCAGTAGATTCAGAGTCTGTGCAGGACTCATGGGAGGGGGGGTCTATGAGGGTTTAATGACTCCAGTCTGTTGTCTTTGACTGCTGGTCAGAGCTGGAAGAAACTGGCTTTCTCCATAGAGTTCAACTGTAACTTGTCTGGACCAAGGTTTATCTTCAGACTTAGTTACAAGGCTGCAGGTGTTGCTCTAAATCTCTCACTCGCATCAAATGTACTTTAAAATGAACACTTACAAATCAAAGTTGACGAAATTATGGGTCAATAAATGTGGTCTCACTCGTTTCCTCGGTTTCGTTGTCTGTTCTCTCTCTCTGCTGGTGGCTGAAGTCTCTGTTGCATTTATGCTTTTGTTTCTTTACGGTTTCTTTGTGAACTTCACAATAGTCGTGCAGAACAAAATAAGCATCGATGAGACAAGAAAAGTCCTCCGTTTTGTGTCCATCGTCCTGCTAAAGTCCAGTTACGTAGTGAACGCGGGTGTCTACGCCATCGTTTCAAAACGTTTCTGTTTCGCCTGTCCACCCCACCAGGTAACCCCGGGGTTTCTAACCTTTCTCCGTCTTTCGGTAGCATTTCTAAACTTGGTTTTCGGTGCTCTAAAACTAGTCGCGTGGATGCTCCATTTAAAGGTAGCAGAGTATTTTTTTTAATTTAATTTTTACAGTGTAATCATCATAGTGTGTAAAGTTCTACTGCTGCTGTTTCTTTTCAAGTAGCAAGTCCCCGAATATCAATGCAGAGTGTCAGTGAACAGATATAAAGCAGTAGTGTGTTCACGTGAACGGAGCAGCTTAGAAGCATTTAACGGTGACGTCATGGCGAGCGGAGGAACGTCAGAAGCCGCGGCGTCATTTAAGTCGCAAGTTTGGGAACATTTTGTCTTCCCTGTAACGTATAATGACGGATGAGGGTGGTGGACAAACCGTTACGGTATGTCGGCGTTATTTAAAGAGAGACGCACGACAACGGCAAAACATCGGCATGTCCACACATATGAAGAGCCACCATCCCGTCTGTCAGCGACGGGGACACTCCGGTGTAGAAAACAAAGGATTTCTAAATCTGGTTAAAGTGCTTGAGCCACGCTACGAAATCCACTCACGCACCCACTTCAGTGTGAAGCTGTTCCAGACCTCTATGAGAAGGAAGAGACTGTAGAGACTGCTTTCACCACGGCGGAGTGATTCTTAGTCCGGTGCTGTAGACACGCCCCCTCTGAGAGAGTCTCTCACACACACACACACACACACCTGGTTCAGGTGCTGACAGAAGCATCAGAGTGAAGCTAGACAGGCCCAATAATATTCCAGTCACCACAGAAAGGTCGACCCTCTCCCCAGACAATGGATATATTCTTATCTTTTTGAAAATAATGTCACAGTAATGTAACATTATTGTGTATTTGAATGGCCTGACAGGAAGTAAACACAGACCCAAGTTGTTGCCGAGCAGTTCAGTTCAGTGTAAACAGTGGAAGCTAGCTCACTGGCTGTTTCTTTCTTTACGAGGATATCAACATACCTCATGTTGCACTGAAACTTAACAGAATTCTTGAATGTATTATTTTTATTTATTTATTTCATTTTGTTTCAAATTGGACATCTTCAATATTTTTGTTTTCATGTAAGACCATAGCCCAAAGTTCTTTGCTTTAAGTGTTCTTGAGGTTCTTTAATTAATAAATGGAAAGCAAAGTTATATTTGGCTCCTCCTCTTTTCTTTGTTGATCCGAAAAATGATCCGAACCGTGACTCCTGAACCGTGATCCGAACCGTGAGGTTTGTGATCCGTGACACCCCTAGTGGATATCAGTGTTTTCCAGTTCAGTGTTGTATCATCGCAAACCGGCTGATTCGCAATTTGTCATCATGACACGTTCTGGCGAATAAAAGAAGTACCGGTAGCCTCCATAAGCAACATGTGCTGACGGTGTCATGGTGCTAAATCCAACTTGTATCTCTGGTAGAGACCTGTCAATCATCTTGTAGCCCCGCCCTAAAGCATACCCTGCTTTATGGTCTTATGGAGAATGCAGCTTTAACACATGAAGCTTTGGCTTGCCGCCTGATTATGGTGCAGCTTCTTCTTCGATGGTGTTTTATAGTGGTTGATAAACCAGCTCTTCAGTCTCATTATATTTTGTTTGCTGTTGATTTGAATATATATGGAGTGAGGTGGAAGCAGCTGTACACAGGCTGTCGTACGCTGACCGGCATGGATGACGGTCATGACGGCATACTGGTCTGAAGCCAGTTGTACTGGTTTCAGATGAAGACCCAGAGCAGAGCAGTCTGCAGCAGGGAGGCCTTTTGTTCAGCTGCTTCAGACCGGTCTGGGCCCCACGCTTTAGTGTGTGTGTGTGTGTGGGGGGGGGGGGGGGGGGTGTGGCAGCTGGTTGCTAAGGCTCACACGGGGAGGGGGGGGGCAGTGACAAAGCAGCCTTTCATATCCTCTGTATTTAAATATAGCTGCGTCTGCTGGTCGTATTTTCTTGTCTGCAGACGGGACGCTCTGTTCCTGCTGAACTAAACTTAAAACTTGCACTCGCTGTAGTTGTAGATTGTACAAGTACCTCTTGGAGTGTATTCATGTTATGCTACTATAACTTATACGTATACTTCTACTCTACTACATTTCAGGGGGAAGTATTGTAGTTTTTACTGCTCTCTAATTCTGCAACACTCAGATCCTCATTGAATTTATTTATCCATTTTGTTGTCATAACATCATCTAGTTTCTAATCTCTTTCTGTGTTAACTATATTTAACTTTATTTTTACATTATTATTATATTATTATTATTATTATTATTATAATAATAATAACAAATATATTTGTGTTGCACCTTTTTGAGTCATAAAATTCTGCTAAAATATAATTTTACTGTTTTAAACAGTTTAACAGTGAAAAATGTAATAACCAATAAAAACAGCAGAAAAATAAAGTAATTTAAATGAGATTCAATGAAATCAATGTACTTTACTTTTTTTGTAAAACATTTTTAAATATATGGAAAATATCTTTTTCAATTATTTATATACAGTTAGAATGAATATGTTTTTAGACTTATAATATAAATGTTAAAAGAAGTAACAACAAGCAGATTCAGGTTTTGGTGTTTGGGAACTCTGATTTCCTTTTTCCATTTTTATTTTTAAATATATATATTTGTTCATATTTATATAATATATATATATATATTTTTTAAAATATATTTATAATCTATATATTTAGTTTGATTTATATATATATATATATATATATATATATATATATATATATATATATATATATATATATATATATATATATATATATATATATATATATATATATATATATATATATGAATGAATGATGCTTATTATACATATTACAAACAAAAACACTTTAAAAACTCTAAAAAAAATAATTTAAATGAATCATTTCTTTTTTTAGTATTTTGGTCAGACACATATGAAACGCTGATTCCCGTAATATGTGTGGTATTTGTTATAAATGTACGTTGGTACATAGAGGGTGATAAGAAGCTGTACATGGAGGATCCTAGGACCCAGGGGAATGTAGGTGAAGGAAACGGGAAGAGACGCCACACAAACTGCTGTTCTTGTATTAAAAATGTCCGCTTAATAATAAGTTTTAAAAACTGCGTTAACGCGCCATAAAATAATTGTCGGCGTTTATTCATGATTGCGTTAACTTGCCCAGCACTAATGTATGTCTTTATTTTTTTTACAACAAAACAGGAAATCAACACACGTTCAAACTAAACAAAGAAGATTTTCTTTGAATGTTGGTCCGAGCATGAACACGTAGATCTATGACAAAGAAATAAATATTAAAATAAAATATTATAAAATATAAATTTGAATAAATAATAATAACTATTAATAATGAACAATGATTTGTTTTTATCAGGACCAGAACTCGTACCCTACTCCTCCTCACGGTCCGGCGTCGGCGCCCGTAAACAACGCCATGACGACCCAGCCGGGGCCCAACGCCATGTCTGGTAACCATGGTAACGCATCGTACCTGAGCAGCCAGGTGGCGGTGGCAGCGGCGCTGAAACAACAACAACATCAACAACAGCATCAACAGCAGATTCTGGAGCAGCAGAAGCAGCAGTACATGCAGAGACAGCAGCTGATGGCTGAACAGGTAAACGTGTTACACAAGAAGAAGAAGAGTTTAGCTCATTGTTACACAAGAAGAAGAAGAGTTTAGCTCATTGTTGCACAAGAAGAGTTTAGCTCATTGTTGCACAAGAAGAGTTTAGCTCATTGTTGCACAAGAAGAGTTTAGCTCATTGTTGCACAAGAAGAGTTTAGCTCATTGTTGCACAAGAAGAGTTTAGCTCATTGTTGCACAAGAAGAGTTTAGCTCATTGTTGCACAAGAAGAGTTTAGCTCATTGTTGCACAAGAAGAGTTTAGCTCATTGTTGCACAAGAAGAGTTTAGCTCATTGTTGCACAAGAAGAGTTTAGCTCATTGTTGCACAAGAAGAGTTTAGCTCATTGTTGCACAAGAAGAGTTTAGCTCATTGTTGCACAAGAAGAGTTTAGCTCCTTGTTGCACAAGAAGAGTTTAGCTCCTTGTTGCACAAGAAGAGTTTAGCTCCTTGTTGCACAAGAAGAGTTTAGCTCCTTGTTGCACAAGAAGAGTTTAGCTCCTTGTTGCACAAGAAGAGTTTAGCTCCTTGTTGCACAAGAAGAGTTTAGCTCCTTGTTGCACAAGAAGAGTTTAGCTCCTTGTTGCACAAGAAGAGTTTAGCTCCTTGTTGCACAAGAAGAGTTTAGCTCCTTGTTGCACAAGAAGAGTTTAGCTCCTTGTTGCACAAGAAGAGTTTAGCTCCTTGTTGCACAAGAAGAGTTTAGCTCCTTGTTGCACAAGAAGAGTTTAGCTCCTTGTTGCACAAGAAGAGTTTAGCTCCTTGTTGCACAAGAAGAGTTTAGCTCCTTGTTGCACAAGAAGAGTTTAGCTCCTTGTTGCACAAGAAGAGTTTAGCTCCTTGTTGCACAAGAAGAGTTTAGCTCCTTGTTGCACAAGAAGAGTTTAGCTCCTTGTTGCACAAGAAGAGTTTAGCTCCTTGTTGCACAAGAAGAGTTTAGCTCCTTGTTGCACAAGAAGAGTTTAGCTCCTTGTTGCACAAGAAGAGTTTAGCTCCTTGTTGCACAAGAAGAGTTTAGCTCCTTGTTGCACAAGAAGAGTTTAGCTCCTTGTTGCACAAGAAGAGTTTAGCTCCTTGTTGCACAAGAAGAGTTTAGCTCCTTGTTGCACAAGAAGAGTTTAGCTCATTGTTGCACAAGAAGAGTTTAGCTCATTGTTGCACAAGAAGAGTTTAGCTCATTGTTGCACAAGAAGAAGAAGTGTTTAGCTCATTGTTGCACAAGAAGAAGAAGAGTTTAGCTCATTGTTGCACAAGAAGAGTTCAGCTCATTGTTGCACAAGAAGAGTTCAGCTCATTGTTGCACAAGAAGAGTTCAGCTCATTGTTGCACAAGAAGAGTTCAGCTCATTGTTGCACAAGAAGAGTTCAGCTCATTGTTGCACAAGAAGAGTTCAGCTCATTGTTGCACAAGAAGAGTTCAGCTCATTGTTGCACAAGAAGAGTTCAGCTCATTGTTGCACAAGAAGAGTTCAGCTCATTGTTGCACAAGAAGAGTTCAGCTCATTGTTGCACAAGAAGAAGAAGCGTTTAGCTCATTGTTGCACAAGAAGAAGAAGCGTTTAGCTCATTGTTGCACAAGAAGAAGAAGAGTTTAGCTCATTGTTGCACAAGAAGAAGAAGCGTTTAGCTCATTGTTGCACAAGAAGAAGAAGCGTTTAGCTCATTGTTGCACAAGAAGAATGACGATGGATGACGACAGTCGGTCTAAGAACATTTTTCTAAATTCATGTCATGGTTGATGTTCAAACGTGCAGTCGAGCTGAGAGGAAGAGGAACACTTCACCTGTAAACACTCACTTTAACCACTAGAGGGAGCTGTTGTGATGTGAAGCAGCCAGAGGATTAGAGACTGTTGTTTTCTCGATAAAATGTCTGATGAGTTGTCCGTGTCTCTGTCCGTCTCTCTGTTTTAGGAGAAGCAGCGGCAGCAGGATCAACAGCTGCAGAGACACCTGACTCGACCCCCCCCACAGTACCAGGACCAGCCGGGTCAACCGGCCAATCAGAACCCGTTCCCACAGCCGCCAGTCAACCAGTTTACAGGTAGGACAGCAGGACATCCGTCGTTTATTTTTGTTTGCCAAATTATTGTCACATGACTGTTTGTCTCAGATGAATCAATCATGACTTCATAGTTTCACTGAGGAGCTCACACTTTAATGTTTCTACACAATCTAGTTAAAGCGAATGCTTTATTAGAGGAGAGATTTAGAATAAAATGTTTTTGATGGACAAAAACTATTTTAAGCTTAGATTCGGTTGCTGTTTTCTGACTAAAACGCATGTGTTCAATGACCGTCAAAAAAAGATAAGAAATCTGACGATTACGACAGTTTTTACAGCTTGTAGCTTGGATAAGCAGTGTAGTTCAGGTGATTGTGTAAAGAAAACAGGTTTTTGGGGGTTAATAGTGAATGTCTATCGTGGACAATCTGGTTAAAGTGAACGCTTTATTAGAGGAGAGACTTTAAACATGTAGAATAAAATTATTTTGATGAAATATCAGAATTTTATGCTTCGCTTCGGCTGCTTTTTCTGACGTAAGCGGTCTTCTCACACACGATGTGTTCAAGGAGTGTCGGAAAGATGAAAATCTGACAATAATGGAGGTTTTCTTTTTTTTTACAGCTTCTGGCTGATAATCGGTGTTGAAAAACATGCGTTTCCATCCAACTAGTGGGTTTTAGGGTTCAGAGGGTTACGTTTTATACAGCCTACTTTTATTGTTTTGTTTTTCTATAAATTAATTAGAGAAACTCTTCACAAATCAAACTCACCGGAGAGAATTCAGGAACCTTCGATCCTTCATGAAGTCCGTTCTGCTCAATGATTTTTCTGCATCAACGCACAGAAAGATATTTAAAGAATACAAACGGAACAAACAGAATAGAAATATCGAACAAATAAAATGAAGCAAACCTCTTAGTCCAGACTAAAATCTATTTTTATTCACTATTGTCATTTGTTTATTAGTTTTATACAACATTTAATTGGACTCAATGTGATACGAATTTCAATTTTCAATTAAAATGTCCAATTTTCTAAGTTTTAAATCTTCAGAAAGATATGTTTAAAATCAACATTAATTAAAGATGAATTATGATATTTTCCATGTTAATATTTTCTAAATTAAGTAAAATTAATGTCTTCAAACCTGAAACTTAACTTAATCCATCAAACTAATAAATCTGTTTCCCTGTGGAATGCGTTACATTTGAGATTAAAATAATAACTTTAAATCTATTGTCACATACATGTAAGGTGATCCGCTCTCCCCCCCTCTAGTTTTCAGGTTCTTCACCTGTTTAAATGATTATTAAAGGAACAATAAACAGAAGTTTGTTTGTTTGGACCTTCATTAGAATACCGATGACGTGCAGAACAAACGTTTCTCTGTCTGATTGTAAATGAAGCTCACCGCTGATTTGAAAGTTAAATGAATAACAGCTGAACGTCGTGTTTATCACTTTAATGTCCGTTGAGCTCAAAGATCTTAATGAACTCAAACTGATGTTAAATTGAAGAGCTGCAACATTAAACTGTCTTCTAAAGATAAAGTGGTTAAAATAATAATTTACAGCTTCCACTGCTGGATGATTGTTATTAACTTTATCACACTTTGTGAAGCACGTAAGAGGACGTATGTGAGTGGGAGTTGGTTTTTAAATCCATTACTTCATCCTCCTTTTTTATTATGAGGATATTATGAGGTTATCTAGGTCGAGTGATTCTGTGAGTTAATTGATTACCGTAGTTGATTGACAGAAAATGAATCTGAAACTTTGAGGATTATCTTTGTTGAATGTGACCGTAATAAACTGAATATAAAGACATTAAAAGTTTAGAATTTGAAGAAACTAAGATGGAATTATTTCATAGACAAATCAAATTATTGAGAAAATAATTTGCATATTTATCACGATTTAAAATAATAAAGTTGTTCTACTTCACATGAATAAATTAAATCAACTTTCTCCTTCACAGCTTCCTCTCAGCCAATGGGCAGCGTCGGCTCCATGGGAGGCCCCGCCCCCGGCCCCCCGCGCATGTTCCCCCAGAACCAAAGCATGCTGGGTATGAGCATGCCGACAGGTGGTGTAGCTCCGCCTCCGACGGGCAGTCAGGGCGACATTGGCCTGTCGTCCTGCGGAGGAGGAGGAGGGGGCGGGGCCAACGTGGACGTGCAGCAGGTGCTCTACAACAACATGAACCTTCACCCGTCGTCCCAGCAGCGCCAGCCTCTGGGCGCCATGAGCGCCGCCTACAGGCAGAACCTTCTGGCTCAGCAGCAGCACCTGAAGTCTCAGCCCAACGCTGCCATGTTGAAGCAGCAGCAGCAGCGGCAGCTGGTAGCTGCCGCTGCTGCTACCGCCCGCATGCCGGGCTCCATGCAGAACAGTATGGGACCCACAATGCCCGGCGGCATGCAGGGCGCCCAGAGCGCCGCCGCCGCTGCTGCCGTCGCCTGGCAGCAGCAGATGGCCAACCAGCCGCCCTCCAGCAACGCCGGCCTGCCCTCCAACGCCTTCGGCAACCCGCCCAACGCCTTCCACCTGCAGCAGCAGCAGCAGCAGTCTCGCCTCCCCAAGATGCCGCCGGGCGCCGCACCCTTCGGCGCCAACTCCAACGGGCGTCCAATGGGAGGCCTGAACCAGATGATGCAGACAACCATGGCGGCCGCCGCCCAGCAGAGGGCGGCCCCCAACCCTCAGAGCCTCGCTCAGCAGCAGCAGACGACTCAGGCCGGTCAGAACCAGGCCGTCTTACCCGACCTGGTGGCGTTCGGACCGCCGCAGGGCAGCGGGCGCCAGGGCCTGCAGTGTAACCAAGGTTACCAGGTGAGCAGGACCCCCAGTCAGCAGCAGCAGGTGTCCTTCGGGTACAACGTAGCGTCGGGGAGCTTCGCCGGAGAGAGCGAGCTGGTGGACTCTCTGCTGAAGGGTCAGAGCACACAGGAGTGGATGGCCGACCTGGACGAACTGCTCGCCAGCCACCACTAGTCCCGCCCCCACGCACACCTGTCTGCACACCTGTCTGCACACCTGTCTGCACACCTGTCTGCACACCTGTCTGCACCTAGACACCCTGCTGAGACCAGCCGAGAGGCTGCACCTTGGAATACGAGTCCTTGAAGGATGTTCTGCAAGCAAAAACAAAAGGTTTCAACACTGTTGTGATGAAACGATCCAGACGGGAGGTCAGAGCGTTAGCATTAGCCACCCGGCTAACAAAGTCTGAGCTCTAGAAACCCCACATCTGGCAGGTAAACTAGTGAAGGTTGTCTGTTGAAGAACAGTGGATGAGTTCAGCAGACTGGAGGTTCAAAAATCCAGTTCCATCCTCTTTGTTCTGAGGAGAAGCGGCTTCATTCAAAAAAATATGACAATTTAAGGACGAGTTGCTCTTTGCAGAATTGCACACGTGGTAGAAAAGCAGCGTTAAAAAGCCTGTTGGTGTTCAGGTCCATTCTGCATCTACAGGTGAACAGGAAGTTCATCCATGAATGTCTCGTTGAACTTCATGATTCTATATTATGATATAAATTACTTTGGTATTTTCATTCCAGAAACTGTTGGAAAGTTTTGTTTTGGTGAATTGAAAGACTTTAAAAAAACTAATTTATTTAAAAAGTCAACATAAAAACAACCACAGATAAAAACGATTATAAACGAACCTCTGTTTATACGTTGTATAAAAGGTTACGATTCACCAGCTTACTATTGTCCCGTAGTTTCATAAGCACGACTTTAATTTAGTAAATTTGACAGAATAACTGTTTATTTTATGAGTTTAATCGCCCAAATGTTTGAGTTGTTCCCACCTCGTGTGTAAATCTGTAAAGAAGCGACTCGTCTGATGCCGGTTTACTTCCTGTTACTCTGCTGTGTTCGTGAGACTGAACAGTCGTATTAATATTAATATTAAGACTACTGAAGCTGTGGTTCAGTGATGAACCACTGTGCCCCCCCCCCCCTCCCACACACACACACACACAGACCGCCAGCGTTACAAATCCTTGGAAAAGTTTTAGTTTTTCAGCGGAGATGAAGTGAAATCACTCTTTAAAACACATATTATCTTTATGTGAGCAGCTTAAAGGGAACATAGCGGTGTTTTTGCTTGTTTTACCACGAAGTACTTCTCAAATACTGCGACTGCTTTCCAAAACGTCATGTTGTGTTTTTGTGATTTCTGTCGAGTTTATCGACCACTAACATTCTGGTATCGTTTCACTTTAACCATCCATCACGTTGTTTTTGTTTTATTGTGATAATTTACCAAAAGATGTTACTGTGAAAAAACACACGAGATAACTGAGCCAAATTCAAACAAGTTCATTTTCATACTGCAGGGAAATATTATTTAAATATCTACAACAAAGCAGCTCGATTTGTTTAGGGAAAGTCTTTTATTTTCTGAATGGGTCGACGCAACTTCTTTTGGCTTTTGGATGAATTTCTTTTTGCAACTAAAAACCTATTTTCAGTCGGCGTTAAAGAAACAAAAATCTTTATTTGAGTAAATAAGTTTTGTTTTTACTCACCAGACAGATACTTCTTTAAAGACTTTGTTTACATCCTAAATGAAGGTAGTTGCAGTAAAATGTGCAAAACATTGATGTGTTCCTTTTTTAAATGTCTGAAGTTTAAGAGTTTGTGTGAAGAAAAGTGCAAAAAGAAGCGTGATATGAACCTCTGAGCAGCAGAGACACAGAGCACACTAGATCCATTCACAGCGCTGTTTGTTTAAAATGTAAATGTTACACTTCCTCTTCACAACGTGTGTGTGTGTGTGTGTGTGTGTATGCGTGAGAAATCCATTCATTCGTTTGAAAGTTTCTGGCTTTAAACTTTATTTTGTAACCTGTAAATCTCTAAAAACACGTTTCCTCGTGACACAGAGACTGACTGTAAACCAGATGAAGCATTAAATCACTGAGCTGCACATCTGGTCACGTTTGACGTTTCCAGTTGTTTCCTCAATATTTCAAAAACGTTTTTGTGACTCTACGTCTTCCTGTAGATTTAATGTAAAAGCAGGAAACACAGTTTTACTTCACAACACGTGTTAAAACATGTTCTTCATCTTGTGATGTTAAAATGATATTTTCCAAATATGAAAATTATTCAATGAAGAAAAACATTTCTGCTTGAAAATCAAGATTTGTGTTTTTTTCTTCAGCGTTTCCCAAATTCAAAATGTCGGCAGATAACCAAGACCAGACTTTAATCTACTTCCTGTCGGGTCCGGCGGCGGACGATGATTTTAACGCTGAACACAAAGTTTTGTCCTCGTGGTTATAGTTCTAAAAATATCGTTTGATTCCTCGTCTGCCGTCCGATCTTTATTTCTGACCTCCAGTTGGCGTCTCGGATCTTTTTACAAGGCGGATCTGTGTGACCGGGCTCAGCTGTTCTTTTAAGGTGGAACTGTGACCCGGTCGTTCTATCTACTGTACTGTTTTTGACTTCTTCAAAGAGTCGTTTGTGTTTTACAGACATGTGTATTTTATTTGTAAAGTTATTATCGATAAACTCTGAGCTTGTTTCACGTGTTCAAAAATCCAAAATGGCTGCCGATCTCCTGCCCGAATCTTCAGCTTCCAGCGTCGCTCGGCCTCCCGGGGTTTCTGGGTTCAACTGTAAATGTATTATAAATATATTTTTTTGTATGTATACCTTTCCTAATGATCTGGAGAAGATAGATGTTATTTTTATATATTGCAGCGTTTTTGTAAGTATTTTATACTTTTGATATGGTTCTCTGTAAAACAAGAGTATTATGTAAATATAGTTCTTTAGAAACACGTCTGTTGTCCGTCTTCTTTTTTGTTTCTGTTGTGTTGATTTTAGCATTAATAATCTATAATCTACATTTTTGCTTCTTGTGACATTCTGTGTCGTTTTGCCTCTTCCGTACTTCAAAAGTTTAGACAATTTTAAGAGTTGTTTAATTGCCATTTGCAGTACTTAAAGAAGTACTCAGATAGTCTACTGAGGTAAAAGTAATAACGTGGTCTAGAAATACTCCATCACAAGTAAACAAGTCCTGAACTCAAGTAAAAAGTAAAGTTACTCATTATATATGTATATATTTTTGGTTTGTCTTTTAAATTCCTCAATCTGACAGCAGGTCACTTGTTAACCTGGTTAACTGTTTAAAGTGACAGCAGGTCACTTGTTAACCGGGTTAACTGTTTAATCTGACAGCAGGTCACTCGTTAACCTGGTCAACTGTTTAATCTGACAGCAGGTCACTCGTTAACCTGGTCAACTGTTTAAAGTGACAGCAGGTCACTTGTTAACCGGGTTAACTGTTTAAAGTGACAGCAGGTCACTCGTTAACCTGGTCAACTGTTTAATCTGACAGCAGGTCACTCGTTAACCAGGTCAACTGTTTAAAGTGACAGCAGGTCACTTGTTAACCGGGTTAACTGTTTAAAGTGACAGCAGGTCACTCGTTAACCGGGTTAACTGTTTAATCTGAGAGCAGGTCACTCGTTAACCTGGTTAACTGTTTAAAGTGACAGCAGGTCACTTGTTAACCGGGTTAACTGTTTAATCTGACAGCAGGTCACTCGTTAACCGGGTTAACTGTTTAATCTGACAGCAGGTCACTTGTTAACCGGGTTAACTGTTTAATCTGACAGCAGGTCACTCGTTAACCTGGTCAACTGTTTAATCTGACAGCAGGTCACTCGTTAACCTGGTCAACTGTTTAAAGTGACAGCAGGTCACTTGTTAACCGGGTTAACTGTTTAAAGTGACAGCAGGTCACTCGTTAACCGGGTTAACTGTTTAATCTGACAGCAGGTCACTCGTTAACCTGGTTAACTGTTTAAAGTGACAGCAGGTCACTTGTTAAGCGGGTTAACTGTTTAAAGTGACAGCAGGTCACTCGTTAACCGGGTTAACTGTTTAAAGTGACAGCAGGTCACTCGTTAACCTGGTCAACTGTTTAATCTGACAGCAGGTCACTCGTTAACCGGGTTAACTGTTTAATCTGACAGCAGGTCACTCGTTAACCTGGTTAACTGTTTAAAGTGACAGCAGGTCACTCGTTAACCTGGTCAACTGTTTAATCTGACAGCAGGTCACTCGTTAACCAGGTCAACTGTTTAAAGTGACAGCAGGTCACTTGTTAACCGGGTTAACTGTTTAAAGTGACAGCAGGTCACTCGTTAACCGGGTTAACTGTTTAATCTGAGAGCAGGTCACTCGTTAACCTGGTTAACTGTTTAAAGTGACAGCAGGTCACTTGTTAACCGGGTTAACTGTTTAATCTGACAGCAGGTCACTCGTTAACCGGGTTAACTGTTTAATCTGACAGCAGGTCACTTGTTAACCGGGTTAACTGTTTAATCTGACAGCAGGTCACTCGTTAACCTGGTCAACTGTTTAATCTGACAGCAGGTCACTCGTTAACCTGGTCAACTGTTTAAAGTGACAGCAGGTCACTTGTTAACCGGGTTAACTGTTTAAAGTGACAGCAGGTCACTCGTTAACCGGGTTAACTGTTTAATCTGACAGCAGGTCACTCGTTAACCTGGTTAACTGTTTAAAGTGACAGCAGGTCACTTGTTAAGCGGGTTAACTGTTTAAAGTGACAGCAGGTCACTCGTTAACCGGGTTAACTGTTTAAAGTGACAGCAGGTCACTCGTTAACCTGGTCAACTGTTTAATCTGACAGCAGGTCACTCGTTAACCGGGTTAACTGTTTAATCTGACAGCAGGTCACTCGTTAACCTGGTTAACTGTTTAAAGTGACAGCAGGTCACTCGTTAACCGGGTTAACTGTTTAAAGTGACAGCAGGTCACTCGTTAACCGGGTTAACTGTTTAAAGTGACAGCAGGTCACTCGTTAACCGGGTTAACTGTTTAAAGTGACAGCAGGTCACTGGTTAACCGGGTTAACTGTTTAAAGTGACAGCAGGTCACTCGTTAACCGGGTTAACTGTTTAATCTGACAGCAGGTCACTGGTTAACCGGGTTAACTGTTTAAAGTGACAGCAGGTCACTCGTTAACCTGGTCAACTGTTTAATCTGACAGCAGGTCACTGGTTAACCAGGTTAACTGTTTAAAGTGACAGTCTTTGCCCCGCCTCCTTGCAGGTGTGCTCTCTCTCTCTCTCTCTCGCTCACTCTCTCAGTATTACCTGTCTGTGTGTTGCCTGTCTGTCTGTCAGACAGTGTTTCAGTGTTCAGGTGTGTGTTTCCTTCTCACCTGTCGCTCTGACTCACCGTCTCGCTGCAGAGATGTCGGAGGAGGCGGTGGTCGGCCTCGCCGCCGTGACCGTGCTCGGTGTCCTGCAGCAAGGTGAGGGTGCATGCTGGGAAATATGGGACCGAGGGAACCGCTTTCATTTGAAGAACAATGACTGGAGTCTGGTTGTATGTTTTTAAAAAGGCGTTTATATGATGCTCAGACTGCTTAAATTATGTTCGATTCTATCTTTTATTCCTCTTGATTTATATTCATTTTAATATTCTTTGTTTTGTAATCAGCCCGTCTGCCTTTTTTTATGAATCAGATTTGCATTTACTACAAACACAAGTTGATCTTTGATCTTTGCAGACAGCTGCTGAATGAAGAGTTTGATGTGTTTCCTTTGTAGTTATTCAGCAACATCTCATACAGAAAAACATTGTTATTTATATTTGTGTTTCTGTGTGTGTGTGATTGTGTGTTTCTGTGTGTGTGATTGTGTGTTTCTGTGGGTGTGATTGTGTGTTTCTGTGGGTGTGATTGTGTGTTTCTGTGTGTGTGATTGTGTGTTTCTGTGTGTGTGTGATTGTGTGTTTCTGTGTGTGTGTGATTGTGTGTTTCTGTGGGTGTGATTGTGTGTTTCTGTGGGTGTGATTGTGTGTTTCTGTGGGTGTGATTGTGTGTTTCTGTGTGTGTGATTGTGTGTTTCTGTGTGTGTGTGATTGTGTGTTTCTGTGTGTGTGATGGTGTGTTTCTGTGTGTGATTGTGTGTTTCTGTGTGTGTGATTGTGTGTTTCTGTGTGTGTGATTGTGTGTTTCTGTGTGTGTGATTGTGTGTGCAGCCTATTTCTCCCTGCAGGTGATCTACGCCAGGAGGAAGTATTCGGTGTCTCCGCCTGCCACCGCCGGACCGCCGGAGTTTGAGAGGATCTTCAGAGCTCAGTCAGTCTTTGTTCTTTATTTTGGTTTTCCAAATTTCATTAACAATCTGCAGCAGATTAACAAGATTCAGGATTATTTTCTATTGTCACGTTTAGTCCTTTAGTTCCCAGGAGCCTAAAGTGTAATAATACTCATAAATTTGACCTACTTTAGTTGGAACATGCAGAACAGTTCGGAGACTCCTGGTGTCTGCAAACAAGCTGATGGTTTCATGTTTCTTTTATCAGTTAAAGCGCTCAAATATGTTTTATTGTATTACATTTCATATAAAACCTTTTTATGAAAACCAGTCACACAAATCAACCTAAAACAAAACAATAAAACAAAGAAAGAAATAAACAACTTTTCTCAGAGGTACATATACTTTTTACTGTACTACATCTCAGAGGTACATATTGTACTTTTACTGTGCTACATCTCAGAGGTACATATTGTACTTTTACTGTGCTACATCTCAGAGGTACATATTGTACTTTTACTGTGCTACGTCTCAGAGGTACATATTGTCTTTTGGCCAACACAGTTTTCTTATAGACTTCTATAAACCAGAGGCGCCCCTGGTGGTCATCAGATAGAATGCAGCTTCCTTTCTGTAACGCCAGAGTCTCCGGTGTGTTCAGGGCCAACTGTTCAGAGTATTTCCCGATCTTCATCGCTGTCCTGTGGACGTCCGGAGTCTTCTTCAGTCAAGGTGAGCCGACACAAAACAACAACAACAACAACAACCACCACACACCTGAATCTCAGTTTGAGCTTCAGCTGAATGTTTTGTGCTTCAGGTTTGTCTTCAGTCTGCGGTTTGCTGTATTTATACGGACGCCTCCAATACTTTCATGGATATTCTGAGTCAGCTCAGAGACGGTCTGTATATTTCCTGTTATTTAAAATCATCAACACTTTATAATAAACATCGTTATCAAACGGTAAATTGAACTTGAGGTAATACTTAGTTTACTGTTAACAAACAATGAAACGCTCAATACATTTGTCATTTATGTTATTTTAACAATCATAACATTTCACATGTTAAGTATTGGTTCATGATTTATAAATATTCAATTCTTAGTTTTTATTCTTCAGTAAAGTCGGACAGACGAGAGATTCAACGGTTTTATTTATTCAAACTTTCAGAGAAACAAACGTGAAATAATAAAATAAAAATCACTTATCTCAAACTTCTCTTAAATCTAACTTTAATACACCAGATAATACATTTACTATGATCCTGTACTGCTCCTGTGCAATTCTGAGGTACTTGTACTTTACTCGGGTATTTCTAGTTTGTATTACTTTATACTTTTTACTCCAGTACTTTAGTTACTTTACAGATTCAGATTATTGAAACATAAATATCATGAACTAACAAATGATGATGTATTATTAAGTACTCAGAAGTATATAAAGTATTTAAATGAACTCCACCTTTAACGTGGTGAACACATGAATGCCTCAATATGTATACTGCATATTGTATTTTAAGTATATTTTCATGCTAATACTAATTTTGATTGCAGGACTTTTACTTGTAACAGAGTATTTCTACACTAGAAGAGTTATAAAAACATGATTGATCGGTCGGCTGGTTGGTTGATAGGTAGGTTGGTAGGTAGGTAGGTGATTGGTTGGTTGGTTGGTTGATTGATTGATTGATTGTCTCCCTCTGCAGACTGGCTCCTCTGTATTTCAGCGCTCAGGTTCTGTGGGTTCTGGTCGGGTTCTCTCTTCTCGGCGTGTTCCTCTCGTTCTGCAGAGTTTACCTGAAGGTGGACCTGCTCCGTGGGCTCGCCTCTGCCCTCGGCCTGGTCTGAAGGAACGACCCTCAGGGGTGAAAGGTCAGACGTCACAGAAGACAAAATGGGACTTTTGGATTATAAAATATCCAAAACTCTTCACCGGAAATGTTATAATGTTTTTAATCCTCAGTAATTGTTATAAATGACAGTTTTTCTGCAGGAAGTTTGGTTTGTCTTTTAAATTCCTAAATAAAGTTGCTCATACACTCGTCTCAATATCTCTCTCTATATTGTGTGTGTGTGTGTGTGTGTGTGTGTGTGTGTGTGTGTGTGTGTGTGTGTGTGTGTGTGTGTGTGTGTGTGTGTGTGTGTGTGTGTGTGTGTGTGTGTGTGTGTGTGTGTGTGTGTGTGTGTGTGTGTGTGCGCGTGCGCGCGCAGACTGTGTATATATATACTGTATATATACATTTGCAGCTGTCATAATTGATGGACATTCTTATTTTATTTAATTTTACATTACATCAT
This sequence comes from Melanostigma gelatinosum, assembly GCF_949748355.1. Lineage (NCBI taxonomy): Eukaryota > Metazoa > Chordata > Actinopteri > Perciformes > Zoarcidae > Melanostigma > Melanostigma gelatinosum. The sequence continues at coordinate 28,241,131 of NC_136638.1, forward strand.
TTTACATTATATTATATTTAGTGCTGGGCAATGATTAAAATATTTAATTTTTATTTCAATTTTGCGATTAATCGCATTGTTATGGCAAAGTTCAACAATGAATTATAAAGTGGTGTATTTAAAAGTACCGCTGTATGATCTGTGCTTGTAGCTGCACTAACATGTGAGTGTGTGTGACTTTACCAGCGATGTCCAGTCGTCTCCAGGCAGAGCAGCGGAAGCCTTTTCTCTACGGCAACCCTGAAGGGACATCATATCTCCAATACAAAACCATAAACATGAGACAGGCTGACGATAGGATGTTTGCTGGCTTTGATCCCACTGTTCTTGTCATCCTCTTGTTGTCATGTATGTATTGTCTCTTGTCTTTCAGTTTACAAAAAAATATAAATATATATTTTTAGTTTTTTCATTTAAAAAATGCGTTAACGAGCGTAAAATAATTGTCGGCGTTAATTAATGAATGCGTTAACTTGCCCAGCACGAATTATATTATTCCTTCATTTATAAAGTAACAGCATCAGGTTTCACCACAAGGTGGCAGCAGAACGTCACATAAAACACTGAAGAAGATACTTTTACTTCTTTCGGAGGGAAACGTACTTTTTACTGCACTACATTTATCTGATAACTTTACAGAAGAAAATATAATTTTAAGATTCAGATAATTAATACTAAATATGAACTAATGAATGATGTATTCTAATAGATTAAACTACCAGCAGTATATAAAGTATTTAAAATGAGCTCCATCAAATAGACCATGAAGCAGGGTATGCTTTATTGTTATTTATTGTTTTATGCGTTTTCCCTCGAAACATGTTTTTATTTCAATAACTATTTTGAGATTGAAAAATTCTCCAATATTTCACAGAAAATACAAAGTTGAGAGAAAAGTCTGAACATCATCTCAGGACCCTTCAGATTCACCTGGGGACCCTTTGGAGGGGCCCGACCCTCATATTGGGAACCACAGTCATATAGCAAAACAAGTATTACTTTAAATACTTTAAGTATATTTAACTGTTAATACTCCTTTATGATCATTGAGTCGATTTAACTTTTAATATTAAAACAACTTCATGTATTTGAACTCAACTCCTGTCTGAAGTTTCACTGAAAACTTTCACTGTCAGAGGAGGATTGTGGGTAAATAGTTGGAGAGTTTGGACACACACACCGCACACACACACACACACACACACACTGTACTGTAATCTTCTGCACAATGAACTGAAGTCTATTTAAAGAGCAGCTCGGTGAGTTTATATTTAGATCAATTCACACATACACGCATCAGTTCATGTGTGGAACGTGTATTTGTGTATTTTTAGCGTGTACTCTTCTCTGACAGCAGCAGTTGTTTCTTTTCAGAATAACTTTTCCAACAAACAGCTGCTTCGCTCTCCGTCACCATGCATGATGATGTCATGACGTCATGACATCACACACGTATACTGTCCAGAAGTCTGGTAATACTACACAAAAGAGTACTTATTGTAGTATTTATTGAGGAGGTGACTGAACATCGTCGTAAAACAGCCGACTTGATGTTTCATCCTGATGTTGATGACATCAGAAATTACATCATGATAATTGATTGTTGATAATTGATTGTTGATAATTGATTGTTGATTATTGATTGTTGATAATTAATTGTTGATAATTGATTGTTGATTATTGATTGTTGATAATTGATTGTTGATTATTGATTGTTGATTGTTGATTGTTGATTGTTGATAATTGATTGTTGATTATTGATTGTTGATGAGAGTTTAATTAAAGAGTGACGTTCAGACCTGCTGACATGTTTTTTATTTTTTCGTGTAATTCTTCTTTATACTTCTACTCCACTACAATATTGTACTTTAGTTTAAACTACTACATTTATCTGACAGCTTTAGTAAGTTTACTTTATTCATGATGTATTCATATATAAAGTCCACCTTTCAACACATTAATGTGTCAATAATTAAAATACAAAAATATAAACTGTAATATTATTCTGAGTAAAGAGTGTTTCTATGTGTGGTATTTTATGTATATTTTGATGCTGATACGTTTGTACTTTTACTTAATTAAGATTTTGAATGCAGTACTGGAGGTATTTATACTTCTTACACCTCTGAATGTCAGAGTTTATACTAATTGTATTTTTACTCTCAGTATATATATATATATACATATACTATACTAACTAAAAAACTACAGAAAAACAAAAACAAATCCATCGAATTATTTTTTTCCAGCTGCTCCAACTTCCTGTTTTTTCACTCCAGCTCCTGCTCACCTGATCCAATTAAGAGCTCGCTGCTGATTGGCCGATCTACAGAAACACAGCTAACATGTGGAGGAGATTTTAATCGGATCAAGTGTTCAAGAAAACAGATTAAAGTGACGCTCGAAGAGGAGAGAAGTGAGTTTCACCTGCAAACAAACAACTTTAAACCCGATTACAGCGAATATCTGTTTATTATTTATATATCTATTTTGTGATGTAATAACTGAATACAGGTGTAGATTTTTGTGTTGCAATATTAAACACATGCATTTATTCCCCCAATAAAAACAACACAAGTAGCAGAGGACTTTTATTTTGACGAACCGGAGGAAATAGAAGTTACTGGATGTAACCCCGGTTCTATGAGTGAAACCACAACGTTGAATAAAAGATAAAAAACATTGTTTTTCATGCAAATCAAGTTCGAGATTTTGTTCTATTGTTCTTCCATAACACGTCTTCATCTCACATCCTGCTGATTAACTGTGTGTGTGTGTGTGTCTCAGAGCCACCACATCCTCACTTCACAGTGGAAACATCCCGTGTGGGTTTTTCCTGTGTTTTATGAGTTTCACTCGTATAAACGTTGATAAAACAGAAAAAATCTGGAATTAAATCTGCAGCTTCGCCCTTAAAACTACAAACAAAAACTAAAAAGCCGCCATTTTGAATTCCCACCTCATTTACATGAACGTTATGTGTATTTCTTTGTTTTCTAGAGTTCAACCTAGAGTTTGTTTTCCAGTTTGAAAGTTTATTATTATATTCAACAACTTATTTTACTTTACATACCTTGTTTTTCTAATTTGTTCTAATACTCACTGAATTATTCATTTTTTGTTCTATTTACTTTGTTATTGCATTTTATTTTTCTAAAATCCACCAAATGATTGTATTAATTAATTGTTTTGAAATTAATAATAGTGGTATTCAAATTATATTTTCTTGTTTGTAATAAATAAATACCACTTACTGAATTATTCTATATTCCATGTACTTATTTAATTGTATTTTACAGTAATTATTCCTATTGTTACTTTTCTAAAATCCGCCAAATATATTTATCTTATTTTTGTAACTTTTATTTACTTTTTAAATACGAGTTTAAATATCATTCATCACAGCTGTATTTTTTAGTATCTATAAACATTTTTTTATTTATGTGTATCCTGTTCATCTCTGGTTGAATAAAGTTTTATCTTATCTTTTGAATTTTTATGTTTTATTTACTTTGTGTTTTATTTACATATTCTAAAAACGAATAATAATTGTTTGGACGACCTTCTGAAGTGTCCGTGAATGCAGCATAAATAAGCCCCGCCCCCCTGTCCCGTGCGGTCTGAGCGATGCATTCATGGGACTGTTTTTTTTGAAAGTTGTCAACAGAGAAACGAAGAAGAAGAAAACGAAGAAGAAGAGGAAGAGGAGCAGTGAGCGGCTTGTAACCAACAGCAGAGCTCCGGAGGAGGAATGGGCTGCAGCCACAGCAAGGTGAGCTCCACTAAACACGACACACGGTAGAAAACAGTAGAGTCCGGTAGAACTCTGTATGTGCAGGAGGAAGTTCATTAGCATGCGGCTTCTTCTTCTTCTTCGGCTTCAAAACGTGCCGTGAATGAGCTCCGGATAATAATGGACCCACCAAAACACTGCGAGATTTATTCATAATGAATTAAAACTAAACTATTGTTGTTTTTATCGCCAGTCAGACAAAGAAGGTCTTTAAGGTTTAAACCAAATTCAACAAACAGAGTGAACGTGAACGTTACTTTTCTTCTTCTCTGAACATCTGTTTCTAATCTGCAGTTTGAATCTGTTCTCGAGCTGCAGGAGATACTGAGTTTATATGAAGTTTACACGGTTTAATGTAGTCTATCACAAGCTTTAATCTCCTTTAGGGTCTGTAGAATACTCTTTAGCTTAGATAAAGTGTTTTTAAGAGTTTACTGTGATTTTTACTCATGACAAGTGTTAATCTCCAAATTTATCATAATTAAAATTTAAATGTGTTTTTATGAGTTTACTGTGATTTTTACTCAAGTAATGACACATTTTAATCTCCTTTTTATTATCTTTAAAGCAATCTGAATTTGAGATAGTGTATTTTTAAGACGTTTATAATGACGTTTACTCATGACATGTTTGAATTGTCTCTAAAATAATCTTTAGCTGAGATAAAGTGTGTTTTTACGAGTTAACAATGATCTTAAATTATCTCTTGAATCTCCTTTTTTATCTGTAAAATCATCGTACTTTGAATGAAAGTGTTTTTATGAGTTTGAATCTATTTTCTATGGATTTATCTCTTAAAGTATTCCTCTATTATCTCGTAGTGAGTTCCTCCTGAATGAGGCTCTCTGCTGATATCTGTGCTGTACACGAAGTCATAATCCTGAAACCGCATTACATGTCTGGCTGTGATAAGATTAATATAGATATGAGTTGTTATTCTTTAATTTCTGAAGATATAAAACTCTTTATTTGTCAGCAGGGAGTTCATATATTTAGTGAAGTCACTGTGATTTATTTAATGACTTTAACACAGAGAGGGAACCGTTCAGCTGTTGTCTTCACGGTTATTGATAGAAAGTGACAGAGTGGCTTCATGTGGGTAACTGGGGGGGGGGGGGAATCATCATTTAAAATAATTTCTAAATACTTCAAGTTAAAGATTCACAGATGTGTTTTCATGTCTGAGGATGCAGCGATGATCAGATCAGTTATTGATTGTTTTGTCACTTCTGTTGTTCTAAAGAGTTGTTTGTTGTTTTCTTCTCGAACAAACAAACAACTCACTCGTTTGTCTTCAGGAAGTAAAGAGACACGTTTCTGTTTTCAGCATTTTATCGTCTGCACAACAAGAAGTTTCACCCTCGTCTTTGACAAAAAAAAATAGAGTTAAAGTAGTTTGGAGTAGAGATGATGTCAAGAAGAACAGAAGGAGAAACATCATGAAGGACTTGGAGAGCAACACGTTTCTGGAGATGAACAAATATGTTTTAGAGAAGCTGTTTGAATGAATGAAAGAGGTCCAACAAGTCCTCCACCTCTGGAGCACGCTGAGAGAGCATCCGTTAGCTCCCGATGTTCACTTTGACATGTTTAGACGTGATACAAACATCCGTTGGCTCCCGATGTTCACTTTGACGTGTTTAGACGTGATCAAAACATCCGTTAGCTCCCGATGTTCACTTTGACGTGTTTAGACGTGACCAAAACATCTGTTAGCTCCCGATGTTCACTTTGACGTGTTTAGACGTGATCAAAACATCCGTTAGCTCCCGATGTTCACTTTGACATGTTTAGACGAGATAAAAACATCCGTTAGCTGCCGATGTTCACTTTGACGTGTTTAGACGAGATAAAAACATCCGTTAGCTCCTGATGTTCACTTTGACATGTTTAGACGTAATACAAACATCCGTTAGCTCCCGATGTTCACTTTGACGTGTTTAGACGTGATACAAACATCCGTTAGCTCCCGATGTTCACTTTGACGTGTTTAGACGAGATAAAAACATCCGTTAGCTCCCGATGTTCACTTTGACGTGTTTAGACGAGATAAAAACATCCGTTAGCTCCCGATGTTCACTTTGACGTGTTTAGACGTGATACAAACATCCGTTAGCTCCCGATGTTCACTTTGACGTGTTTAGACGAGATAAAAACATCCGTTAGCTCCCGATGTTCACTTTGACGTGTTTAGACGAGATAAAAACATCCGTTAGCTCCCGATGGTCACTTTGACGTGTTTAGACGAGATAAAAACATCCGTTAGCTCGCGATGTTCACTTTGACATGTTTAGACGAGATAAAAACATCCGTTAGCTCCCGATGTTCACTTTGACATGTTTAGACGAGATAAAAACATCCGTTGGCTCCCGATGTTCACTTTGACGTGTTTAGACGTGATCAAAACATCCGTTAGCTCCCGATGTTCACTTTGACGTGTTTAGACGTGATCAAAACATCTGTTAGCTCCCGATGTTCACTTTGACGTGTTTAGACGTGATCAAAACATCCGTTAGCTCCCGATGTTCACTTTGACATGTTTAGACGAGATAAAAACATCCGTTAGCTCCCGATGTTCACTTTGACGTGTTTAGACGAGATAAAAACATCCGTTAGCTCCCGATGTTCACTTTGACGTGTTTAGACGTGATCAAAACATCCGTTAGCTCCCGATGTTCACTTTGACATGTTTAGACGTGATACAAACATCCGTTAGCTCCTGATGTTCACTTTGACATGTTTAGACGTGATACAAACATCCGTTAGCTCCCGATGTTCACTTTGACATGTTTAGACGTGATACAAACATCCGTTAGCTCCTGATGTTCACTTTGACATGTTTAGACGTGATACAAACATCCGTTAGCTCCCGATGTTCACTTTGACATGTTTAGACGTGATACAAACATCCGTTAGCTCCTGATGTTCACTTTGACGTGTTTAGACGTGATACAAACATCCGTTAGCTCCCGATGTTCACTTTGACGTGTTTAGACATGATACAAACATCCGTTAGCTCCCGATGTTCACTTTGACGTGTTTAGACGTGATACAAACATCCGTTAGCTCCCGATGTTCACTTTGACGTGTTTAGACGTGATCAAAACATCTGTTAGCTCCCGATGTTCACTTTGACATGTTTAGACGTGATCAAAACATCCGTTAGCTCCCGATGTTCACTTTGACATGTTTAGACGTGATACAAACATCCGTTAGCTCCTGATGTTCACTTTGACATGTTTAGACGTGATACAAACATCCGTTAGCTCCCGATGTTCACTTTGACGTGTTTAGACGTGATCAAAACATCCGTTAGCTCCCGATGTTCACTTTGACATGTTTAGACGTGATACAAACATCCGTTAGCTCCCGATGTTCACTTTGACGTGTTTAGACTAGATAAAAACATTGGTTAGATTATTAGTGTTGTCTTCTTCTGAATAATGGCAGTAAGCTGAATATTTGGTCATTGTGTTGGACTTGTTTGTGGAGATGAGGTGTTGGATAGTTGCTCATAATTATATCAAAATATAATTAAATTGTTAGTGTTTCTGAACCCGAGGCGGTGACGGTTCTAGCGACGGCTAGAAAACATGAAGCGTCTCTGAGTGTTTGGCCTTAAATAAGATATTATCATATTTCATATATAGATTCATATCTCAGATTGTTTTTCGGTTATGATGCACGTCGGTCTGCGTGTGAAGCCGCTTTAATCTCCACGTTTTTAAAAAGCTTAATTTATTTACACTGACATTAAGAATAAAGTCTGTTGTTGTTTCTTTAATAAAAGGCAGAAAATATCTTTTAAATTTGTTTTAATGGACCAAAAGACCAAAAAAAACCCCAAAACATTCAGTTTATTATCAATAAAAAGAAAAACATCAAACTTTCATGTCAAAGAAGCTGACTAAGCACTATTAAATAAATGCATATAAAAGTATTTATATATAATAAATATCTATCTAACGTATTAAAGCATCAAAACATTTATTGATCTACATTTAATTGAGCATTTCTCTTCACATTTACATTAAGCTGGATGAAGCTTATTGAAAGGCATTCTGGGAAATGTAATAAACCTTGACAGGAAGCATCTCCTTCCTGCTGGAATAAACGTGTTTATTAAACAAAAGATGTTTAATAAACCAGTTAGTTTCCTGTCCGACCAGTTCGAGGAGCGGTTACACAACATGAACTAAAGCTTCTAATGATCTCAGAATAGAAGCGAATTAGAGGCTCAGAGTCTGAGCTGCTGCAGGAGATCAATGAACTACAACACACGCTTTAATATTTAAACATGTTCACACAACACACGCTTTAACATTAAAACATGTTCGCACAACACACGCTTTAATATTTAAACATGTTCACACAACACACGCTTTAACATTAAAACATGTTCGCACAACACACACTTTAAAATTAAAACATGTTCACACAACACACGCTTTAACATTAAAACATGTTCGCACAACACACGCTTTAATATTTAAACATGTTCACACAACACACGCTTTAACATTAAAACATGTTCGCACAACACACGCTTTAATATTTAAACATGTTCGCACAACACACGCTTTAACATTAAAACATGTTCGCACAACACACGCTTTAATATTTAAACATGTTCGCACAACACACGCTTCAACATTTAAACATGTTCGCACAACACACGCTTTAACATTAAAACATGTTCGCACAACACACGCTTTAATATTTAAACATGTTCGCACAACACACGCTTTAACATTTAAACATGTTCGCACAACACCCGCTGTAACATTAAAACATGTTCACACAACACACGCTTTAACATTAAAACATGTTCGCACAACACACGCTTTAACATTTAAACATGTTCGCACAACACCCGCTGTAACATTAAAACATGTTCACACAACACACGCTTTAACATTAAAACATGTTCGCACAACACACGCTTTAATATTTAAACATGTTCGCACAACACACGCTTTAATATTTAAACATGTTCACACAACACACGCTTCAACATTTAAACATGTTCGCACAACACACGCTTTAACATTAAAACATGTTCGCACAACACACGCTTTAATATTTAAACATGTTCGCACAACACACGCTTTAACATTTAAACATGTTCGCACAACACCCGCTGTAACATTAAAACATGTTCACACAACACACGCTTTAACATTAAAACATGTTCGCACAACACACGCTTTAATATTTAAACATGTTCGCACAACACACGCTTTAACATTTAAACATGTTCGCACAACACCCGCTGTAACATTTAAACATGTTCACACAACACTCGCTTTAACATTAAAACATGTTCGCACAACACACGCTTTAATATTTAAACATGTTCACACAACACACGCTTTAACATTAAAACATGTTCGCACAACACACGCTTTAATATTTAAACATGTTCGCACAACACACGCTTTAACATTTAAACATGTTCGCACAACACCCGCTGTAACATTTAAACATGTTCACACAACACTCGCTTTAACATTAAAACATGTTCGCACAACACACGCTTTAATATTTAAACATGTTCACACAACACACGCTTTAACATTAAAACATGTTCGCACAACACACGCTTTAATATTTAAACATGTTCGCACAACACACGCTTTAACATTTAAACATGTTCGCACAACACCCGCTGTAACATTTAAACATGTTCACACAACACTCGCTTTAACATTAAAACATGTTCGCACAACACACGCTGTAACATTTAAACATGTTCACACAACACTCGCTTTAACATTAAAACATGTTCGCACAACACACGCTTTAATATTTAAACATGTTCGCACAACACACGCTTTAATATTTAAACATGTTCACACAACACACGCTTTAACATTTAAACATGTTCGCACAACACACGCTTTAACATTTAAACATGTTCGCACAACACACGCTTCAACATTTAAACATATTTTCTCTCCATCTCCGAAACACTTTGTCTCAAATCACAGTTCATCGTCTCAAATGTATCGGTTATTGATTCTGGCCTCCAACAACACAAGAGGACATTTTAACTTGTAACTTAGCCCACGGAGGTGCTTCATGTTTAGCCTCCAGCTAACTTTGTGACGTATTCATGATGAAAAACTTTGTTTCCTAAAGTACCCGTGTTCATGTGGACGAGGCCTAAGAGACAAAAACAAGCTGTGCTGTGTTATTATTTTTGCTGTAAAAATGCAGGGCCCCGGCCCCCATGTTGAGCACCACTGCTCAGAAGCCACTTCCTGCCACAGAGCTGCAGCGAGCGGCGGTTTGTTTACTGCGTTCATGTGTTGTGTATCTGGACTTTATTGTGCAGCTGAACTTTACCCGAAATATCAACCAGATACAACTCGTCAACGTATCGATTATTAACGATCAATAGATTCATTCAATCGATGAGCTAAACAACATGTTCACACTGATGAACTCTGGTTCCTCTCGTGATCTTAGAGGGTTGTGGTTCAGCCTGTTGGTGGTCCAGTTGCATTGTGGGTAAAGTAGCAGCCAGCTTTTGATTATGCGTGGATTTTGACGATATTGTAGGAGTCGATATTGTAGGAGTGTTTAATCCTTTTTATTTGAGAGAGAGAGAGAGAGAGAGAGAGAGAGAGAGAGAGAGAGAGAGAGAGAGAGAGAGAGAGAGAGAGAGAGAGAGAGAGAGAGAGAGAGAGAGAGAGAGAGAGAGAGAGAGAGAGAGAGAGAGAGAGAGAGAGAGAGAGAGAGAGAGAGAGAGAGAGAGAGAGCTCCCCTACCATCTGAACACAGCAACAACACAGGAAATGCATAAATCAATCAAGAAAAACTGAAACTCTTTGAACAAAATGCCTGTAGTGTAACTTCATGGTGGCGTTATACTTCTTCTGAAGCCCACCAAAGCATTATGGGAGCTGTAGTTCCACAGCACGGTTCATAGAAGTGATTTAAATACACAGTCATTTATTGTGATTACCTCTGGTTCTGTTGACGTTCGGTCACATTAGCGCCCGTCTCTCACGTCTCCTTGTTGTCAGTGGACGCCGTGTGTTTCCTGTTTGCCTCAGAGGTCAGAGGTCAGAGGTTTGTGGAACCCTGACTGTTTGGTGACGTGTCGGCATCCTGAGTACAGCAGAGTCATGTCACAAACTTTAACTGAACTTTGAGATGTGATGGGAGTTTCATCAGTTTATTGATTTATCAGGTTTTTGATTCTCTGATTTGTATATCTTTTTGAGTTGAAACAACAAACAAGTTAATCCATGTGGACTCTGAACAAACGGCTCCTCTGATGTAACGAGCTTTATCTTGAGCTCTGCTTCGTACAAACTGCTTCCACAGTATTAATATTATTAATCATTAATCATTCAATCCCCCAATAATCTCATCATGTTTCTACCTGGAGAACGCTTCAGAGCGCCTGAGACGCTCAGAAGCTGCAGGTTTGCTCGCCTCACAATAGAGAGAGAAGACTCTGTCCAGGTGCATTGTGGGAAATGTAGTATCCAGTGTTTGTGGGATGTCTCCACCGCTGCTGCTCAGATGAGGAACATTCTGTTTTAAATCTGTGAGAGTGCAACAACAAAGTGTTCAACAAGTTCAATGATTGTTTAGTTTAAATATTTTTTACTAAACATTTATTGGCGATTGCATTTTTGCAGGATTAGCTGTTTTTTTCTGTAGTTTTTGACTGCTTGTCGGACAAATCAAGACGCTGAGTCACGTTTTCTTGACTAAACTATAGAAAACATGATCAGTCTGTCATTCTTAAGGGTTAATCGACCACAGAAAATTATTTTAAGTTTCAGCTCTTATTTTGAAGCCACATGCGACAGAATTACATCCAGTTTTTTGCTACTTTTATAAATAAACCACCCTTTCGCTTCCTTTTACCTCTTTTAGTTTCGTTCTGTCGTCACTCATCGGTAAAAACTTCTGTTTTTAGATCAATGATTTATATTCTGCAGAAACTGAGCCTCCTCTCTGAGAGACGAGCTCACAGCAGAGGAGCCTCTGCTGTGATTTCTAAGTATTTAAACTCTACATGTCTGCTCTTTTATGTCTCATGAGTTGTTGCAGCATTTTGATTGAGTTTAAAATGAAGAGAACGAGTCCTTCTGTGACCCATCAGCAGCGATACTCCAGATACAGACGTGGTTCAGGGTTCAACTCTTTAAACGCTGAGTTCACCTCTGAACTCAACACACGGTGTTCATAGCTGCTCTGTGTCGATGGCGTCACTGAAACTTTCCTCTTCTCTTCCTGTCGTTATCAGAGGAAAAGCAAGAAGGGAGCGAAGGACCAGAGCCGCCGAGATGAAGGAGGTGAGTGTGTGTGTGTGTGTGTGTGTGTGTGTGTGTGTGTGTGTGTGTGTTTCCTCCTCTGACTCTTTCTCACTTCCTGTTTCTGAACTAAATGTCATGAGAATCAATCGAATCGAAGACAGTGAGATGATTATTTCTCATTTCTAATATATATTTTTAAATTTAAAAATAAAATAATTATTAAATATTAAAGTGTAATAATTGTATAACAACAGTATCATTTGGAATAATCTTTAATTATTATAATTAATAAAAAGCTCATATTTTGGAGGATTTATTGTATTAAAACATGTTTGAACAGACGGCTTGTGTTCTGATGTCATGTTGTTATAAACACGTTATAACAGCAGCGTGAGCGGCTGATCGGTGTCTTGTCACAACAGCTGGTAACTGATAACGTTCAAACCGGCTGCATTCCATTCAGCTGAGTCAGTTCCAGGGTCCTGTTGTTGCTCATGCTGCTCTCTGTTAAAAACCCAACGAGCTTCACCTGGGCTGTGAGAGAGAGCCGTCTGCAAAGCATTCTGGGAGATGTAGTGTCAAAACGATGAACATCTTAACCTCAAAATAAAATAAGAAATATATAAAAATAAGCTCAGCTCCTCCAGGAGCTGAGCTTCTCCTCTCTGAGAGTCAACACCGCCACCACGCTGCTGGAGACCCAGGACGTGTTGCTGGACCCGCTGGAGGGAAGGGAGGCACGGGAGAACCAGAACCAGGACTGAGAGGGGCCGACTGTCAGACCTGCTGTGGTAGAATCAGAGGTTTACTAAAGGAAGTCTGGTGCTCAGAGACACGACCACTTTAGTCCACAGGGGGCGACACAACCAAAACTAAATAAAGTTTGTTGTTTTAGCTTTAAAGTGAGTTTTACACCTGAGGACATACAGGACAGAATACCAAGACGCTCAGCAGGTGATTACAGGTCCGTAGCCTGAGTTCATGCTGCTGAATGAACCATCTGTTGTGAAGCAGTGACTCACCGGCAGTCAGTTAACACTCGCTGCTCTCATTTCCTCCCGTTTACGAGCAGGCGGTTCAGTTTAATGTTTAAAACGCTGTCGTCATTCTTACAGTTACAGATGTTACAGGAAAGAACTCTGGGAAACAGCTGGTTAGAAGATGTCGCCGTTCATGTTTTTTCCAGCAGTTTGAGAAAGTAGTAAAATTATAGAATGCTTTATTTGTCTTCTACACGTCACATGTTTAGATATTTATTATTTTATGGAACAAATAACAATAATCTACAAAAACGCAGTTCGAGTAGGAACAGTGAATGTGGAAGGTGTTGTGTGTATCACAGTCCTTCATCACTGAACACACTGTAGTTTATTTTGACGCAATCACACATTCAAATACTCCAAATGTGGATTCATCCACCGCTGAAAATAGTCCCCCAACTATTTCATCCTGTTTGTTTGATAAGAAACTACAGTGAGAAGTATTTTAATATCATTAATGTCATTTTAATTATTTTAATCATTTGTTTTTAGTATTTCATTTTTTTAAATAAAAATATCAGTTTGAAGTGACTCCAGTCTGTAACTCAGGTAAAGTCGCCTGTTCACCTGGTCACCCGTCCACCTGGTCACCTGTCCACCTGGTCACCCGTCCACCTGGTCACCCGTCCACCTGTTCACCTTCATGTAACGGAGTCCTCCTCTGCAGGTAAACGGACGTCAGGTGAGCCGGACGTCTGTCTGGAGAAGCAGCTCGAGCGCTTCGAGTGGCAGCTGAGGATCTTAAGGTCGGCCGATGGGAACCCGGAGAGGGCGGAGCTTCTGAGAGACCACGCGGACAAGGAGGTGTGCTCGCTCGTCCTGAGCCTCCTGGATAAGGTGAGCAGCTCCTCCATCAATCAAACGTAATTGATCTCTGATGACTGAGACGTGGACATGAAGTTTAATCTCAATCAAAGAACTCTGACGTTGAGGAAAAACTTTCACTTTAGATTCAATATTAAATATTCTGGTTGAACGTTTTGGGGGGGGGGGGGGGTTTAAATATTCGGACGATAAAAAATGAACTCATCATATTTCGTAACTGTATTATATTATTATTTTTATTATTATTAATAATAACATAATACGATTTGTTTTTTACTATTAATATTGTGTTTTTATACCATATTTTTATTATTGTTATTAGCATCATTATTATTAACATTTTTATTGTTTGTTTTTACTATTTTAATTTCTTGTTAAAAATAATATAATTTTATATTTTAATTTCATTTTTAATTATTCCAATATTAATATTTATTATTCGTTTTATTATTTTAATTGTGTTATATTGTTTTTATTTTACCATTATTATTTTAATTATTATGGCGAGTAAAACTTGACACCCTTTAGTGATAACAGACAGGAAGTAAATGACACACGAGTTCTGTCACATTAAAACGTGTTTGTGGTGTTTGTGGTGCAGCAGCTTCAACATCTGTTCGAACATTAATGAACGTGAGTCACAGTCGCACGACCGGACGTTATTCATGGACTCAGACAGCAGCTGTGCCGCATGAATAAACATCAGATCAACGTCTCTGATTACTGGTTTCTAGATGAACTACAGTGTGTCTGCAGCTTTCACTCTCTGCACTTTTAATTCATGTTTTTAGGTTAATTAGTTTCAGTCGCTGCTGCCAAAAGTCCAGTTTCTCCACAGACGTCGTCCCCGTTTCCTCAGAGTTTCCCTCATCAGAACGTCTTCACACTGAAACTCGTCTCTTCTGTGATTTATTCTTTCAGGTGAAAACGGAGACGACGGCCGATTTGAACGTCGTGTACGAACAGAAAAGTAAATCTGCGACTGAAGAACACGAGAGAACCGTGGAAGGTAACGAGTTACAGACGCACGAAGAGGAGGTTCAGAAATAAATGATTGTGCTGGTCTGGTGCGCCCTCATGGTATCAACAACAGGTTACATAATTACAGAACTCGACTGAGGTCTGAATGAGACGTGGACGCTCTGCATCATGTTGAGTCGTTGTGATTTAAAACGTATCTGGTTTCATCGCCCACTTTTAAAATCATGAAGAGCTATCAGTTTAAACTGACAGTTAAAACCAGTCACTTGACATTTAAATAATCTGTTATCGTTTTGTTTCTGTCATTTTTCTGCTGTATTTGTGTGTTTAAACAGTGAAACTGTAATTCTATTATCACTAAAGATTTGTACATTTTTATATTTTCAGAAGTTTCATTTCTTGGGTGTTTGATTATATTTTTTGTTAATAGTTGAGTTTGTGCAGAAAGAACAGGACAGCGTGCGTGTGGAGGCAGGAGAGTGTGTCAGCTGCTGAGCAGCAGAGAAGGAATCCGCTCTGCAGGAGGTTTGTGACGATAAAAAGCAGCTTTTTTTCTTCTTCTTTTTTCTGCAGAGCTGCGAAAGAAACGCGAGCAAGAGAAAACTGAAGCGACCAAAAAGTTTCAGGCTGCTGAGAACGTCCTCAAGGTACAAAACAAACCAGACATGAGATAATCAGAAGTCATCTCACCTCAGATGTAGAAGAAGAACTTTACATTTCACCTGGTGGCCTCTCGCGGTAGTGCAGCGACTCACAACTCATGTTCCCCATAGACATCATAAAACCGTATATAAACATATAAAGAAGGTGAATCGTGAGTCTTTCTGTTGTGATTTATTGATCCACGGAGCTTTTATATTTGTAAAACATTCCTCAAGTCAAGAAAAGCGGTTTAAAAATCTGTCACGTCACCAAAATGTATGTCACACCCTCAGAATCAAACACGTTTCTGTGTTATGATGTTGTTTAAATTGCATCAGTGTTCCTGTGTGTATGTATGTTGAATTAAATGAACGAAGGGTGAAGTGGAGCAGCTGACTGCAGATCTGCAGCTTCATAACGATCTGAAGAGGAGAGTGGAGGAGTCGACGTTTAAGAAAGACCTGCAGAGAAACATTCAGGTGTGTTTACAGTCTGTTAAAAGATCGAATGATACTGTTTGTTGTTGGAGAAGATGTGTGTGTGTGTATGTGTGTATGTGTGTGTGTGTGTATATGTGTATATACACACACACACACACACATTAACGCCTATATGACGTTATTCTGAGTGTTGATGGAGCTGCTACAACGTTAGCGTAGCCTAGCGTAGATCGATCCGGGCTCCATTGAGAAAACAAACGTTTTAAAAGTTGTTTGCTTGTCGGGTTGTGGAGAGAACTAACTAAACATGACTATTTACAAATCTGCATCATTACGTCGTTATTTCTGCATCCTTTTTATCCGTTTGTTAAAGTTAAATCACAGAAGAATAGTGTATTTTGGGTTCATACAGCTGTAGTAAACCAGTGGTTTGTTAGATACAGTGAATTCTCCTCCGGATGATCTTATGAACTCGGACACAACTGCGTTTATTTTCCAGAGATGTGTGAGACTGTTGTTTGTGCTTTGTGGCCTCCAGGCCCATGGCAGCCCAGGTGCATTCTGGGAGTCGGAGCAGGAGTCCCTGCTGTTTGTGATCGAGATGAAGAGCGAGCGCGTGCAGGAGCAGAGCAGGAAGCTGCAGCAGATGGACGATCTGGTAGGAAAACAGGAATATTTATACAAATCTCTCACGCGTGTTAGGCCAAATCCCAACGTCCTCCTCACGGACTCACGGACTCTGAGGCTCGCTCCCGCCAAGTCCGTGAGGGTTTAGTGCCACTGTCACGTCATCAAGTGTTTGAGGCTCTCTCCAGACATTTTGGGCCCTTTGTGAACCCTTTCCGTAAGTCAGCATGGTATGCTGACTTAGCCTCACGGAATTACCCACAAATCATTGCAATGTGACGTTAAACACGGGGTAACCAGTGGACGCATGGAGGCGTAAAAAAAAAAGAAGGTAAACAAAGAGGACGGATCACGTGTGTTCAGCCTGTCTTATTACATTTACTCAGAAACATTAAGGGTTAAAGATGGAACAAAAAATAAACATGAAATCAGAAGATATTTATTAATTTATTCATCAAATATTTGATTTTTGTCATTTTCATGGTAACATGATATGTTGCAGCAAAGTGCCGTCCCATTCCTATTCACACCATCTCAAGCCCTCACAGCCTCTCACACTCACCAGGTGACGTCAGTGAGTCCTTGAGGGTTCAGGGATTGAGGGTTTAGGGGGGACGTTGGGATTTGGCCTATCTTTCTTTCCACTTCCTGATTATTCTTTTTTTCTTCTTCTTCATCGTGATTCTCAGGTGGAGAAGAATCTGTCTCTGGAGGATCAGATCGTCCACATCCTGCAGCAAAACGAGGATCTGAGAGTCCGGATAGACAACTGTCAGACCCTCATTCAGTACGTGGCCCTCTTCTTCTTCTCTGGAACTTAACAGCAGCTCAAAGAGCAGCAACGTGGCGCCACCTGGAGGACAAACGACGTCTGCGTCGTGACACATTCTCAAAATAAAATGAGAATATTTATCAAGACGGTTTCAGAACTTTGACAGGATTAAAAAATGAGTAATATCTAATATTATCATATTATTATTTCATTAAAAAAATTATAATTATTCAGTTTTGTTATTAAATAACATAAATACTTAAAGCATTTTTCTTTGTTTTAGATATATATTTTTTATAGAAAGGGAAGTGCAGAGAAATGTTACCTGTTAATGCACGATGACCCGAAAGCTAAAGGTTTTATACAATGTATTGTATTAAAGCTTCACAAATGGTCATAATTCATTATTTAGGGAACCTTCAATGAGAGGTTTTTTTTTTTTAAATGATCGATCTTATTGGCAAAATATGAAGCTTATCAGATGATTTAAATCAGCAAAATGTCCCCAAAAGATCCTCCAGAAGTTTCAACTTCACATTCATTTATTTGAATCTCCCTTTTCTTTTGTGTTTCCCAGGCAGTTATCAAAGGAGCAGCAGGACCTGAAGGTGGCGCTGGAGAGGCAGGCCGTCATTAACCAGAAGCTATCTCTGGAAAAAGAGCAGCTGATGTTCAAACTGAGACACAGAGACTCGTGTCCGACCATCCACCTGCCCGCCATGATGCAGGAGATCGCCCCCAGGTGATCCCGTGTGTCCCTCAATGTAGATAAGAACCGGTCCAGGTAACTGGTTTTACGGCAACTAAAGCTGCTGGTCCCACCGACCACCCGGCTGTTAGAGGTTGCATCATCTGCAGGTCTTGGGTTCTAGTCCCCAAGGGCTTTAAACTGGATCCACAACTATGAATATTTTCCATTTTCACTGC
Organism: Melanostigma gelatinosum; assembly: GCF_949748355.1. Lineage (NCBI taxonomy): Eukaryota > Metazoa > Chordata > Actinopteri > Perciformes > Zoarcidae > Melanostigma > Melanostigma gelatinosum. The sequence continues at coordinate 28,259,457 of NC_136638.1, forward strand.
ATCTCCACTGGTAAATGTTCTTACGTTAGCGCGCAGCTGAACAACAATGATTCCGGTCCCTGAAGTAGCATCTCAACAACTCTTAAAGCTACACCATCTGTATCGACCTCAAGACTATCTTCAGGTAACGGAGCGGCCAAAACAATCTGTTGTTTGTTTGTAATTCCTTTCACTATAATGTCCGTTGATGATTTGACGTTGTGACGGTTAAAATCATCTTTTTTTTTTTTGTTCTGTCAATTACGAGACAAAGATGGACGGATCAGTGTCCTTTGACGTAGTGACTACTTTGAGGGGCTAGTTAGCGAGCTAACGGGTAACCGATCAAAACTAACCAGCCACAATAGCCTAGAAACTAGAAAATAGGTTTAGCGTAGTTTATTCCAGAGACGTATTTGTGCAGAGTTGTATAAAAAGTGTCTGGTTCAACAAAACTAAATGTGATAGTTTTTTAGCGCTTCCACATTTGTGTTTCGATGGATTTTCGCAAGTCGGAGTTCGTTGAAACTTCCGTGAACAAATCAGTTAATCATGCCGATAGTTTCGCCGTTATTAAAAAATGCTTGCGTGACCGGGCTGCTACCTTTCTGCTAAAGTGCCTCACATAATAACTGATCATGTCGACGTAAAGCTCTAAGATAAAGCTAAAGATCTTCTGGTTGCCAAGCTATCGTCAACCCTTCAAATCCTCAAAAAAAAACAAAAAAAACACTCAATGGCACACAAACGGTAGTTAAGAGGGAAAAAGAGCGCTAGTGAAGTAGTGAAGCTTTCAAGAAGCATTTGATTTGTGTTTCCTCTTAATCTTGGACGTCCACTTCAGGTACTTGACGGTTTCTCCAATAACTACCTGACTGGAGGTTGTTGTGAGGACGACTATAAGGAGTCAACAAGTATCTTAAAGATCCTCACAATTAAACTCAATCTTAAGTAATCAGTCAAGGATCCTCTTGATTTGAAAACGGAAAACCTTCACAATACATTCAATATACCTGGACGTGCTGCTAGAAAGTTCAAGTGTTTAAAACCCTTTGGATTTACAGAACTATCGACAAACTAGAACAACGCCGAACTGTAACGCAACTTTTATCAACTGTGATATTTCTGGTTCTGTTCATACCTGATGCCAAATGTTTTGTCTTTCTAATTGCAGTCAGTTTGCTTTTACTCATTTCCTTTTTCTTTTTTTGTGTGCCTTGCTTTAGGTTTCTCATTATGTGTCAGAACTTTATCACAACTTGATGTTATTGGTTTGTTGGAGTCAACTGACACATTTTAATGTAGAGTTAACGCTTCATTCTGCTGTTGGGGGAAGATACCACTTCACTTTCAGTGTTTGTATGTTTATATACGGTATTAAAGAGCGGAAAAACTTTAGCCCGTTTTGTTTTGGGGGGTTTTAAACATGTTTTATGAACCTCCGATTCAATTATCCTCACATTTTGGTGAGAAAAAGATAAATAGCAGAATTATAGTGTTTTAGCATGCTAGCATCTTGGCTAATGGGGTGCCAGTCAGGAGATTCAGAGTAAAACCTTTTTTTTTTTTTTTTTTCACCGATCCCCTGATTTCTTCAAGTTTTATCACCCAAAACTTCTGTATTCCTCTAGAACATATTACAGAATCCCTGTGATCTTTCCTGTACTTTGAGATTAATGCTAACGTAAAATATTCTGCAGTCATACACAGCGGAGGCATGTTAACATGGCAAAATACTGAATGTTACACACTATTATACCACTATGTGAATATCCATTCGTTAGTAAAATTCTTGGCGCTACCGTTAGCACGTTAGCGTTCAGCTTGGATAGGTGAAAGTTGAGTCCAGTGTTTAGCGCCACTCGTTCTCAACACACATTGGACTGTTTGAGTTTTATTTAGTCATAAATGACAACCAGAAAAAAGTATCTTAGTGTTTTTAGCAGGTCTTAGATGTTACCCCATAATTTATGATACTAGTTTTAGCAAGTTCTCTCAAAGTGTGGGTTGCCATCTAGAATAACCTTTTTAGCATGCTAGCACCTTGGCTCAAGGTGCCAATGTGTGTCAAGAGTAAAAGTTCAAAACATCTTTACATTTTTGACTGACATTCTTGCTCCACAGGAGATGCATCGTCAACATTTTTGATTGCTACATGCAGGTTTTATCACCCAAAACCTGTATACCTTCCTGTACTTTAAGAGCATAGCTAGCATGGCATGCTAACGGAATAACTCTAACATGTTAGCGTCAGGAATTAGCTCCAGTAAAGATTAGAGTGGTAAAAGTTGAGTCCACTTTCAAAAAATGTTCACCCATTAGAGAATTTTCATTAAAGAAGCTAACATGGATCTTACAATTTGGTGCCTGGTCACAACAGAATGTAACTCAGCAAAATTCATGGGCTTTGGTGACGTAGCTTACTCTTTGAGAGCTAGTTGGCAGGATACTGAGGCTAGTCAGCTAACTGATTATATGCTAGTTAGCCGCTTACAATCTGGCCCTAGCAAGCCACAATAGCTCACAAAGTTAGCTGGGTCGCTAACAGTTAGCAAAGTATCAGCTAACAAACTCCTGTCTTTCAACTGCATTTTAAACTCCAGCAAAGCAGAGTAACTGTACAAAGTTTCCGCCATTTTGACTCCTCAGCTAGCTCTGTTAGCAATTGAACTATTCGTGGATTGTTTTCTTTCACTTTCAGGACCGAATCCATTAATCGCAGTAATCACATAATGGTGAATTGATTTAGGTCAGAAATGTTTATTTTAAATGCTGGTGTGAGCCATTTAGACCGGCTATGTTTGCTGTCAGAGGTTTCCATGATGTTAAAAAACCTACTTACATTCAGAACTACTCGATAAACAATCACAGAGCAATAATCACTGTGTACATCTTGCCTTTTTAAAAAGCTTGATAACTTCAGATATGTTGTTACTTTTTAAAGATGTGAAAAATATAGCCATATTGTCAGTTGAGTATTATCTTCCTCTTTTTCTTAAATGGATTTATGGGATGTGACTTATGTATTGCCAAAAAAACATTTGTCAGTGTTTTGACAACTCCTCCTTATGCACTAGCACTTTGACCAGTATTTAACCAGGGGTTTGTATAAGAGAGATTTCTGTTCCATGTTGTATAGTTTTGAAATTTGTTTTGGCTTCTTTCATGTAAAAACTTATTTCATCTTTGCTTTGGTTGGATTTAAATCCAGCCGGTTTGTTTTTTTTCTTTTTCTTTTTGGCTTGACTAAATAAAAAGCTGCAACTAAAACTGATCATTGAGTTTCATGTCTGTGTTTACAACGATGCATATTAACCAAAAAACAATAACCAGTGTAGTATGCTGCTGTTTTTTCCTCTACGTCCATGAACACAAAGGTTTAAGTCATCATATTGACTATTGTCTTTTATCTTAAATTATATATATATTTAATATTCAGAGCATTTCTTTGCCATAAAACCATATACTCCTGATGTGTTTTAAACCTGCAAAATGTCGCTGAAATAAATGCTTGTTTTTTAAATTTAATTTCATTGGATAGGAAACGTCTTCACTCCAGACAAATACAAATAGAATATGTTTAATATAAGATTGGCCAACTTATATTTTCTGAACTGGGTGCAAGTTTGGTGAATGAAATGTCAGTGGGCTAGTCTTTTGTATTTTTATGGGTTGGTCCTGTATTTCAAAGATAATATGTATAATAAAAAGGCTTCAGGGTGAACATTAAAACTCATCAGTGCTTGTCCTCTGAACAAAGCTTTTATTTGACTCATGTAGCGCAACCAAACATTTGATAAACGACCAACAAAGATTACTTTATTTATTTGTGAATTTATATTGTAATCATTTTTATTAAATGTTCTATAATTTTCTGATTTAATGTTTTGAGTATTTTTAAAGTTAGATTTTTAATTATGGGATTTTTTTATAACTGATTTTATCAGAATATTTTGATCATTTATTAGATTTTTTATAAATTATTTTATTAGATATTCTTGATCATGTGTTACATTGATCAAATCAATACAACACATTTCTCCATATGAAGAACAAGCTGCAGTCGGTTTATGTAATGCAGCTGTATGTCCTCTAGAGGGCAGCAGAGGACAGTGTGGCCAGTTAGAGCTTTAAGTTCAGGACAGTTTGCTCACGTTTCTGCTGCTGGGATCAAACCTGTGCACTTTATACTCCAGAACAACTTGAAGTGGCTCTGCGGGACACATTTCTACCATCAACTTGTCACAAAGCTTCTCTTAAGTTGTACTCCTGAAACAGTCATCCCGTAGTTCACAGCTCAGTTATTAGTAAGTGAAGGACAGATCGTTATTACAACACATGGGAACAAACTGGGGGGGGGGGGGGGGCAACAGCTCATTAGTTGTTCAGAGTACTTTCTTGTTATTATGTACTCCAGGTGATAATGAGACTGGTCGTGTTTGCCTGCCAAAGACTATAAGAAGAGGACTTAGTCACCGTAATGTCACCCATTGGTTTGTGGACTGCAGTTTAAAGCTTCGAGTTCGGCATTTTAGCTGTCACCATCTTGGTTTTTGGTCATCGCCATCTTGGTTTTTGGTCATCGCCATCTTGGTTTTTGGTCGTCGCCATCTTAGTTTTTGGTTGTCGCCATCTTGGTTTTCGGCCGTCGCCATCTTTGTTTATGGCAGTCACCATCTTGGTTTTTGGTCGTCGCCATCTTGGTTTTTGGTTGTCACCATCTTGGTTTTCGGCCGTCGCCATCTTTGTTTATGGCAGTCACCATCTTGGTTTTTGGTCGTCGCCATCTTGGTTTATGGTCGTCGCCAGCTTGGTTTTTGGTCGTCACCATCTTGGTTTATGGCAGTCACCAGCTTGGTTTATGGTCGTCACCATCTTGGTTTATGGCAGTCAACATCTTGGTTTTTGGTCGTCCCCATCTTGGTTTATGGTCGTCGCCAGCTTGGTTTATGGCCGTCACTATCTTCGGTTATGGTCGCCAGCTTGTATTTGGCCATTGCCATCTTGGTTTTTCCGCTGAGCTGCTCCTCTGCAGCCAGAGACAGTTATTCTGAGCCTTTTTATTGTGGATCAACCTCACTTTTATACCAGGCGGTAACCTCTGGTTCTGTCGAAGGGAACCTGATGCGTAAGTGTCTAAAAACTTCTCTCTTGATTTATTACCTCAGTAAACATTGTAAACATGAGTTTATGTCTCAATCTCTAGTTTCAAGTCTTCTTCAATACAGCATGATGTTCATTTAGTACATTATGGTCCATTTAGAGTCACACAGACCATAAAGCAGGGGATGCTTTAGGGCGGGGCTACACAGTGATTGACAGGTCTCAGCCAGAGACGTATACGGCGTCTCTACGTCTCTCGTCCTCAGTCCAGATATGGTCACTTCCTGTTCACTGGTTGCAAAAAAGCCAAGATGGCGACTGCCACTCCTTATATACAGTCTGTGGTTTATACTTGATAAACTTAAAGCCGAAATAAACGCTTCAAGTAGAAATTACTACGCTTGTGAGACTGAGCCACCAGCCCTAAACAAGCACATTCCAACACTTTGCCTTTGTACCGGAGGTGGAACGTCACTACTCATATGTGTATTTGTAAACATGTTGAGGTACTTGTACTTAAATCAAGAATTAACATTTTCTCTTTTGAAAGCAGGACTTTTACTTGTAATAGAGTATTTCTTCACTGTAGTATTACTGCTTTAAAAAAAGAGTCTGGCATCAGGCCGCCTCACAGGTAGATGTGTGTGTAGATGTGTGTGTGTGTGTGTGTGTGTGTGTGGGTGTGTGTGTGTGTGTGTGTGTGTGTGTGTGTGTGACCCCAGACTCTTATATGGAGGCCCAGGAGGCTCAACACCCCTGACCTGCCGTTAAAGAAACTCCGCTCTTAAGTGTGAGTGTGAAGCGCTGAGCGGATGTAAAAGGATCAGTGTGTCAGTGGCTGTTTGACAAGCCGAGACAATACCCGAAACCTGCAGGTCAGCTCCTGCTGTGTGTGTGTGTGTGTGTGTGTGTGTGTGTGTGTGTGTGTGTGTGTGTGTGTGTGTGTGTGTGTGTGTGTGTGTGTGTGTGTGTGTGTGTGTGTGTGTGTGTGTGTGTGTGTGTGTGTGCGTGTGTGTTAGCTATGGGTCAGAGCCTCGGCTGTCATGTCACAGTGTTCCCATGGCACTTCACAGCCACCTGGAGACACCTGAAGCAGAGAGGAGAGTGAACAGAGAGGATGAACGGACGGCAGTTATAGAGAAGAAGAGATAAAGAAGTGTTAATCAAAGTAAAAAAATGGACTTATGTAAAACATCTACATGTGTCTTTATAAATCATTATTCTGTACAAATTAATTTGAAGAGTTGTGTTAAAGTTATTCTGCCCGGCAATTCTAACTTTCTAACGGCAATTCACACATCTTGGGTTGAAGTTGGTAACCAAATATCCTCCATAACACAATGTCCTATTGAGCTCAATCCTCTACAGTGCATTCTAGGCCCAGACGCTGCCTCACCTGTATTAAACAGATATAAAAGAATCCTTAGTGTTCTATGGTACTGTGCACGGTTATCAATCTTACAGCACTGGCTAGATGATGCACAACCATCTGTTTCAAGTTGGCTCTATAATGTTCTTCAATTAATCCCACTGGAACGGCTCACACATGTTCTCCATGGAGACATAGATGGGTTCTTCTCTGTTTGGGACCCTGTTATGGATTATATTGGAGAGGAACATGCCGAAATCCTACGAAGAGGTTTTGCAATCGTGGGAACCAAGTGACTCTGAAGGAAGAAGGTCCACAATATTTTGTTTGTCACTGTGTGTGACTGTTTGCATGGTCGACCGCCATATTGTATGTAACTCATGTGGAGGACAATATTTGGCAGATACAATGTATGGGCTGAAAAGTGGACGTGTGTAGGAGGGAGGTTTTTGTAACTTCGGGTTCCGGGGGACGCCCAGGGAGCTATATTCATAATATTCATAATGTTTATTGGTATCTAGTGGAAGGATGATGACTTATATTTATTTACTTATTTTAGTTTTTGTTTGTTTTGTTCTTGTTTTTGTGTGTCAGGGATTTGGTTGTTTGTGTGGTTGGCAGGTATGTTACGTACTGTTCTGTTTGTGAGTGGCATGTCGTACTCCTGTGTAAACTAAAAATATAAAGATTGAAAGAAAGTTAGAATTGAATCAGCAGGTGGGACTGAGCTCTGCTGGTGTTGTAAGAAGTATTCAGATACTTTACTGCAGTAAAAGTACTTATACCACACTTTTGAAAATACAAATTAATGAATGAAGAATTTAGTCTTTATTTATTAGTCATAGTTTATTTATTATCTTTATTTTGTATTATTATTCTTTCAACACATTCTCTCTAGTGTCCACCAGGGGGCGACTCCTCTGGTTGTATAGAAGTCTATGAGAAAATGACTCTACTTCTCTCTTGATTTATTACCTCAGTAAACATTGTAAACATGAGTTTATGTCTCAGTCTCTAGTTTCAAGTCTTCTTCAATACAGCATGATGTTCATTTAGTACATTATGGTCCATTTAGAGTCACACAGACCATAAAGCAGGGGATGCTTTAGGGCGGGGCTACACTGTGATTGACAGGTCGCGACCAGAGAAGTATATGGCGTCTCTACGTCACTCGTCCTCAGTCCAGATATGGTCACTTCCTGTTCACTGGCTGCAAAAAAAAACCAAGATGGCGACGGCCAAATCGTCGAACTGGATGCTTCAAAACGTCTACAAATCAATATGTTTCATCAAGACAACTACGTCCACTTCTTCTATACAGTAGCCACTGTAGCATTAAAGCATGGTGGAATTAGCAAGCAAGCTAATTAGCTAGCTGTCCGCCAGTTAGCTAGCTCGCCATATAATGCCACCATGCTTTAATGCTACATGGCCACTGAAAATGAGCTCAACAAAGTTGTCACTCATCGTTACGACTCTCCGCTGGTCGTTTCAGTCGTTGCTGTAAAACCTCAGTGATTCTGTGACTTTTGCTTTAAGTCATTTAAGTTTATACAGAAGTTAGCTCACTACAACGTTCCCAATGGCAACGCTACACGTAAACATGGCCGCCGCTCTGACCATCCTGCTTCATTGATTTGAATGGGAACGTTTGTTCTGTTCGTATTCTTTCGACAGAATCACATTTGAAATGCATTTGCTTGTTTTCTCACCCAGTTGTCAATCGTTAGTTATCGTTTTATCGTGATATTAGAACTTTTACAACTGCAATCAGGAACATTGAGAGCGTTGTTTAAGAAACGAGGAACAAAAGGTGACATTTTGTTGCTGATGCCCTGTAGTTTGTTTATGACACCTACACACACACACACACACACACACACACACAGTACACCTAACACACACCTGATGCACACTTCTAATGCTGCTTTGACGAGGTATTCAGAGCTCAGCGTATCCCACCATTCACCACGGTTTTGACAGATTATTCCTCATTTACTTTATAATACTCTGTAGTCACTGTCCATCAGTCCTGCTAACAACCCCACAATGCAATGCACCACATATATATATATATATATATATATATATATGTATATATATACTGTATATGTATGTAAAATGATCTCTGCAGCTGTCAGTTTTGGTGTTGTGTAAAAAGACATAAATCGAAAACGTTACTTCCTGTTTATCTGTCACACAGTTTGCAGACCAGCCTGAAGACTTTAAACCTTTTTTTCCTTCTTAAATTAACATGCCGAACAAGAACCAGCGCCAAGCTGCAGCCGTGCTTGACCCTCCTGCAGCTGCTCCTCCTCTTCGCCCCAATTAAATCCAAATCTTTTTGAAAAGCCAAACGGAGGCTCTGAGGTGACGTCCAATCGGACGGGACTAGCCTACTGTATCGTCACTGTGGCTGTTTAGCCACGTCGCCCGCTCACGCTCCGCTCTTTCCCCCCTTTACATTTTTAAGTGCCCTTTTCACGTGGAACATAAAGAGGAGAGATTAGAAGTGAGGAGGGGGGGAAATAAAAAAAAGAAGGAAATTTGCAGCTATTTCCTGTTAATATCTTTCCCTTGTTGGGCTCTAATGAGAGGAGTCGCCCCTTCACTTTCAAGAGGGCTTAGCAGCAGTTAGCTGGCTCCAGGCTGCGGGACAATAATCACATTTTAACTCAGCCTCACACCCCGAGTCCTCCACAATAACTCACACCACTTAATTCCCTCTTTCAGAAGCTGGTGATAAAACGCCAGAGGCTAAATTAATAGATGCTAATGGCCGCCTTCAATCAAAGCCGAGCGGGATCCAAAATCTGCCAGTAAGGCCTATTAATTAACATGTGGAGGAGGCAGGATGGGGAGGAAGAAGAAGCTCTGTGGTTCACACGGGCCTCCGCTGGGCAGCCCATTGAAGGCTGAGGCAGGGGGGCTTTGTGGAGCCTTCCCCGGGCCACAATTAGAGGCTCCTGAATGGGCTGGCATTTGTCCTCCAGGTCCAAAAGCTGCACAGGAAGGGCCCGCGTCCGGGATGCATGGGTCGAAATCAGACGTCCAAGTGGTGTCTGTGATCAGCGGAGCAGTGAGACGGAGAGACACGAGTCACAAAAACATCGACTTTATACACTTTACTGTCTCTGCTGACTGACGGCGAGGACCACAAACTGACAGACGCTCTTAATGTCAATACTAATAAGACAGATGAAATTGTTCCAGTCCCAGTACCTCAGTCCATAGGGGCTTGGTTGGGAGCCAGAGGGATGCCGGTTCAAGTCTCTGCACGAACCAAGTACAGAACTTGGATTGGTAGCCGGGGGCGACATCGAAGTGCTCTTGAGCAAGCTACTGGACTCACCAACTGCTCCCTGGATAGTGGCTGTCTTTTCAACGAGTCTCTTACAAATACTGAAGATAGATGCCCCTTCCTTTAAGAAGTTACAGCAGCGTATTTGCTTTCTTTAATAACAATAATACATTATATTTGTATCGTGCTTTAAAAGGTACTCAAAGACACTTTACATGGTAAAAAAAGAAACAGAAAAAAGTATATATATATGAACATAAACCTATAAACAACAATGGCAATGAAATTGAGGTGATAGTGCAAGTAGTGGTAGTAGCGCAGATGGAGGTAGTAGCAGACGGAGGTAGTAGCGCAGACGGAGGTAGTAGCAGACGGAGGTAGTAGCGCAGACGGAGGTAGTAGCAGACGGCGGTAGTAGCGCAGACGGAGGTAGTAGCAGACGGAGGTAGTAGCAGACGGAGGTAGTAGCGCAGACAGAGGTAGTAGCAGACGGAGGTAGTAGCGCAGACGGAGGTAGTAGCAGACGGAGGTAGTAGCAGACAGAGGCAGTAGCGCAGACGGAGGTAGTAGCGCAGACGGAGGTAGTAGCAGACGGAGGTAGTAGCGCAGACGGAGGTAGTAGCAGACGGCGGTAGTAGCGCAGACGGAGGTAGTAGCAGACGGAGGTAGTAGCGCAGACGGAGGTAGTAGCAGACGGAGGTAGTAGCGCAGACGGCGGTAGTAGCAGACGGCGGTAGTAGCAGACGGAGGTAGTAGCAGACGGAGGTAGTAGCAGACGGAGGTAGTAGCAGACAGAGGTTGTAGCGCAGACGGAGGTAGTAGCAGACAGAGGTAGTAGCAGACAGAGGCAGTAGCGCAGACGGAGGTAGTAGCGCAGACGGAGGTAGTAGCAGACGGAGGTAGTAGCGCAGACGGAGGTAGTAGCGCAGACGGAGGTAGTAGCAGACGGAGGTAGTAGCGCAGACGGAGGTAGTAGCAGACGGAGGTAGTAGCGCAGACGGAGGTAGTAGCAGACGGAGGTAGTAGCGCAGACGGAGGTAGTAGCAGACGGAGGTAGTAGCAGACGGAGGTAGTAGCAGACGGAGGTAGTAGCGCAGACGGAGGTAGTAGCGCAGACGGAGGTAGTAGTAGACGGAGGTAGTAGCAGACGGAGGTAGTAGCGCTGTTTTCATGCAGATTAAAGCAAAGACAACCAGACTTCCATCACATCCATCAATCCACTCGTGAACTTTCTGTTCGGCTCTCTTCTGTCTGTTAAGACTCGATAGTGTTATTCCAACAAGCCGTCGCCCTCAAACACAAACACCTGTTGGTTCTCTAACAGAAGGATGGCCTCTGTCGCCTCTATCGGGTGAAGCGCTGCAGTTTGACGAGGATGCGGCTAAAGTTGGAGAGAGATGGCGGTCATGATTTAAAGAAACATTTAACTTTTAAATGTGAAGATCAATCACACAGAAAATGTCTTCTGACGTGTTTTTGACACTTTTCCTCCATTCAGTGTTCAATGTTTTGCATGTGAACTTATTCATGTTCTTGTATAGTTTGTGCTCTTACCTCTGAATATATTCTTATGTTTTAAGTCTCAGTTAATCAGTACCGGTACTTGTTTCTTTGTGCTGCTGCAACACCTGTATTGCTCCTCTGGGGATCAATAAATATTTTATCGTATCTATGATGTCACTGCAGGTATGTTTTTAATATCAAAACAATGGATCAATAAATGAAAACAAAGCATTGTTCTTGCAGTATTCTCATCATGGAGACGTTTTTTGTCTTCTATATGAAGCAGTTTGTCCGGGTCGAGGTGGAAGAAGTACTTAATTTACTGAAGTAAAAGTACAAATACCACAGTGTAGAAATACTCTGTTACAAGTAAAAGTCCTGCATTCAAATACTTAAGTATTGCATCAAAATATACTTAATGCCGAGGGTCCCCAATATTGGGGACGTAGAGGGGGTACACACATGTGTACTGTGTGTATTCAATTTGAGCTGTGCCATAAGTGTATCTGTTATTAACCAGTAACATATTCACACTATTTACACAATTCAACACATCTCACAAGTGTTGCATGTATTCCAGCATCAACATGATTGAAATAGACCTTGTAGTTAGAGCTGTGGACTCTCTTGGGTATGCAATTTTCGAGCAGAGGCCTAAAAATAGTTCTGGGGCTTAAGAGTGTTAAGTGAAATATAATTACAGTATTATTGTAAAAACATGGAACTCAGTTGAATGACTTTACTGCTGATAGTTTATATAAAATAATAATATAATATTACATCATTTATTAGTGGATTATGTTTCGTTTTAACGATCTGCATCAGTAAAGTAACTTTAATTAATTAATTAATAAACTGCCGTCAACAGAACATTTACCTCTGTGATGGAGTAGAACTATAAAGTACATTTATTTTTAATGTATATTTTTAGTAATATTTCCAGGTGTATGATACATGATATTTGATTTCGATTGTCTGATGACGAGAGCTGTAAACTTCTCACTGAGATGAACAAGAGGGAGGTTTCCTCTGACCTTTAACCCCCCGGGTCAACTGGCTTGTTCTATGTCAATTGACCCGTCGCTCAGCAGAGACACACACACCTGCACGCACACAAACACACACAAACATACTCACACACACACACCTGCACACACACGCACACAAACACACACAAACATATACACACATACAACCCACACACAAACATACTCACACGCACACAAACATACACACCTGCACACACACACAAACACACACACACACACACAAACATACACACACATACAAACATACACACCTGCACACACACACAAACACACACACACACACACAAACACACACACACACACAAACACACACACACACACACCTGCACACACACACAAACACACACACACACACACAAACATACGCACACACACAAACACACACGCACACACACACCTACACACACAAACATACACACACACAAACACACACGCACACACACACACACACACGCACACACACCTACACACACACACACACACACACACAAAATGAAGTCCTGAAAACAACAATTCAATTATATATTTCATTTTCTTTGTGATGAATGTAAATGTAAGTGAAACATAAAAGATGAAGCATTTCACATGCACACACACATTCATACAAAGATGCATATCAACATATCAAACATCGTGAGTAGTTTAAATACAATTCAATAAAACAACAAAAAAAGCTCTGAAAACAGAGAAAATAGGGAAACTAAAGAATATTACAAAGAATATTTAGGATGTTTCTCTCTTTTATTTCACAGAAAACTAAATCTTGGAAACATTTTTTGGACATTTTTCTCTGAGACGACATGAAAAATCAATAACATTGAAAGTAATTGTCAGTTGAAGCTTTACTTTGATACACAGTCACATCATTATAAACTTATAGAATATGAAGCCTTGAGACTAAACAGCCAACAGGATATAAAGCAGCATTAATGCAGCTCAAATATTAATCAGAAACATCAAATATAATAGAAAATACAGAAACATATTTTCCTCATCAATCAATACTTTTACAGCTTTAGCTTTTTAAATACTTTTTACTTTAAATTGAGTATTTTCACTGCGTATTTGCAGTAAATCTGATTTTCATTCGCTTGTAGACGTCTTTAAGTGAAATATTAACACTGAATTCATCCAGTTAAAAGTCGCTTTAAAGATTTTAAAAACGTTCATTTGTCAGTTATTTTAAAATCACAAAATGTATAAATATAAAGACATGATTAATATCCATCTATAAATCAATAATAAATCATATAAATAAAATAAATAAAGAATGTAAATAAGAATAATAAATAAAGAATTTATGATCAATGAAGAATAAATTAATCATTAATTCATTTAGAGTGAAACGTTGCATTAACAGGAACAGGATGAGTAATTATGGTTTATTATGATGCTTCACCACCTCATCAGTGACATAATCTTTGTCATGACCTCTTCATCATTTTCATCACTGTCAATCATCATCACCCCCCCCCCCTCCTCCTCCTCCTCCTCGTCATCCACTCGACCAACAAAATGGCTGTCTATGAAATGAAATATTGCTTCTGCGCATGCTCAGCGCACCTCTGCCAGGGAGGGCAGGGCAGGTATCTCTCTCTGCGCGAGCCGTTTGACTGACAGACACTCTCGGCTCCAGACTCGAGCGCGCGGCGGCAGGAGGCGCGAGGACACACCGACTGATCCCCCGCCGCTCTCTGCACAAACGCGGCTGCTGCTCCGAGGGTCTGCGCTGCACCGGAGACTTTGAGAGGAGTTTGTTGGCTTTTTAGTGTCACCTGCACGCGGAGCACAGCGCGGGCTCTGCAGAGACACCGCCCCGGACACACAGGTGAGAGGAACACCTTCCGCCGCTTCACCTGGTGCGACAAAATCCGGATTTTTCATTTTTTTTACGCACGGGGACTCTTGGAGAGAGTGATGGCTCTCCGGGGGAAACTGGGAATCTGAGTTCTGCGAGTCCGAGGAACTGGACTAACTGGACGCCGATTTGTTCACATCTTCCTCCACCGCGCAGCTCCAGGTGCTTTACAATGTTCCACCACAGCAACAGCAAGAAGTGCTTCACCATAGAGTCTCTGGTCGGGAAGGAGGCGAGCAGCCACAGCGGCGGCTCCGGGGATGAGCCCATCCGGCCCACGGCGCTCCGGTTCCCGGAGTCCCTGCACCCCGCTGCCGCTGCCGCCGGCGTCTTTGGCTCCTGCTTCCAGGGGAGCAGCGGGAGGACTTTATACTCGGCCGGGCCGGACATGGTGCTCCAGGAGCCCGGGACGCACATGCACCCGCTGCAGGTCCCCCCGCAGAGCTTCTTCAGCCAGCAGCACCGGGAGGCGCTCAGCTTCTACCCGTGGGTGCTGCGGAGCCGGTACCTGGGCCACCGCTTCCAAGGTGAGCCGGGAGGAGGGAGGGGGCTCCGTGCTTCACCTTTACAGTATTTATACATATATGTATTTATCTGTTCGTGGTTTTCTTCTGGTGTTTTTTGTGAATTGAAGCAGCTTGAATCACTTTCTTATTGTTTCTGTTATTGTTGTTCATCGATATTGTTTTTAATCAGCTCATCTCTGAGTGCGTTACAACAATATAAGTAATATATAATATATACTTCCACTTCACTGTTATTATGTTCTTTATTTTTTGTCATTCATGTTTTATTTTCCTTCTTCTGGATAATATTCATATTGATAATAATAATAATAATTATTATTATAAATATTCAGTGTTCATTTTCTAATTTAACTTAACTAACAGAGCTCTCTAAAATGATAAATAGTGATCAGCTAATGACGCTATGAACGGTAGTATGAGTAGTATTAGCAGTATTAGTGGTATTAGTAGTATTAGTGGTAGTATTAGCAGTATTAGTGGTATTAGTAGTATTAGTGGTAGTATTAGCAGTATTAGTGGTATTAGTAGTATTAGTGGTAGTATTAGCAGTATTAGTGGTATTAGTAGTGGTAGTTGTAGCAGTAGACAGTATTTAGTCGTACTGCAGTATTTGTGGCAGTTTAGCTCATTTTGCAGAGTGAATAATGTCTGATAAATTAATCGATGGTATTATTGATATAATATACAATAAATACCCGTTTAATGTTTTTTTACATTCAGACTTTCAATGTTTTATCATTTGTTAATCTTCTAACAATCAATATTAATATTAGATTTCTGTTCTCATGTTTTCTTTATTTGCTGAAAGATTTATTGACTCACTGAGGAACCCCCCCCCCCCCCCCCCCCCACCGAGCACGAGTCATTTCAAACAATAAATCATCTCATCTCTTATATAAGGATTTATATTTTATTGTTGTTAATCTTACAGGAAACAGCTCGTCTCGTGCTGAAACGCTCGTGTTAGCACGAGCGACCTACAGCCTAAAATAGGAATGTTCCTACAATAATGTCCATGCGGGATTCTCATGATTATAATCATTATTTGTATTATAATGGTAATGCGGTGCCCAGTTATGAATTCAAAACATATTTTAAGTCTAAAAAGTACAGCTTTCAATAATGTTTCGTGTTTTTCTTTGTAAAGATTTAAATCTTTTAAATCTTTTAAATCTCAGAATCGATCTTAAAGTCTTGACTGAAACGAGACTCCAAACATTTCTGTTCCATTTTGGTGAAATAACTTTTAACAAAAATAACTTAAAAGTTGATTTCTGCTCTTCAGACGGACTTTCTTCTTCTGGAGGTTTAGAGAGTTTTATAATACTTATATACTTATGTATTTTATGTACTTTTATGTATTTTAATGTTCAACTCAGTGACCGTTTTTAATGTTTAATAGATATTTAAAGGAGCTCAGTGGTTGTTTGATATTTCAATAACAATGTTAAATTGATCACATCCGGTCAAACACTGTTGGAATAGAAAATATACATATTTCATTTAAAACCGATTTATCTTTATTGTCTCCGATGTTTTAACTCCAGACTTTATTGTTTATATAATAATTCAACAGAGAGTTGAGTCAAAGAGACTCACGTGGGAGTTTAACTTCACGGCCTTTTTATTAAATCACAGAAAATGTCATGATTCTACATTTGTCTTTTTCTTTTAAATGACTTTCAAACAGTTCTGATAATTCTGATTAAAATCTGCTCCTCACAGAAAACGGATTCATAAAGAATAAAATCAACTTCCATCAATCAATAGAATCCGATCTGATGATCTGGCGGGAAAACAGTTGATGCGAATCTCAAATATGAGTTTATTTGATCCTGGACCACCGCGATGAATATTATAATTGTTTCTAGTTTGATTTATAACACATGTTTTCATCATCACTCGAGGAAACATTTAAAAGTGACGCAAGAATCAACAGCAGCCGAGTTCTGACGTCAGAGCCGCTGCAGTAATAATAATAATAATAATAATAAAAGTAACATGAATAAAATACTTCAGAATGTTTCACAGAGAAAATCATCTTTCTGTGTTTTACAGATTCGAAATGTATAATTCAGAAGAAGACCAATAATAATAAATAAATCATAAACAACTGATCCAGAGTGTGTCAACATGTGGGACGGGACCCAGCAGAGGGCGGTCAGGGGATCATCACGTGTGATTAAACATCTCTAAGAATAAGAAAAGAAAAACAACATTAAAACTATCAGTCGAGTTGAGTCTGATTTATTAAATAGAAGAAAATAAATCAGAACAAAGAACAGGCCGATAACAATCAATGTATTCCATTAAAATAAATACTATTTGGATGTTTTTAATGCTATAATATTAAAAACAAATACAAAATAAACAGTTATTGTACATTGAATAAATTAATAACATTATGTAAATAATTGTGTGAGGAGAAAAATATTTCACATTCAAATTGTCTTGGAAACCAAAATAATTTAAATATTAAGCTACGTTGAAAGCAGCTGAACGTATTTAAACCATTTATTTTAATAAACAGAAGAAGAAGAAAGTCTTTCATCTCAGAGATGATTTCCACTTTAACCCTTTAACGTCCAGTTATCCTTCATCAACGAGCGAGACTTGAAACACTAATTATATTTATTGTTATTGTGTGTCGTGTTGTTGCAGCTAATACAGAGTTTACTTCATGTCATCACAGAAGAGGTGAACTCTGTGATCGTTCATAACCTTTGACCTCTTCACTGGTCTATTATATATTATTATTATCTATTATACAGGTGATCAAATGCACGCTCGTATTCTATAAAGTGTTAATACGAGTTATTTTATAAATAACCCTTTAGTATTCCTATAAATAGTCAAATTAATATTATTAATAATGCAACATGTTTTAAGACAAATCAAAAGCACAGCTCCTGTAATATTTCAGATATTTATTTATTATGACTTTGATCTTTTCTGATGATTTTAATCTCTTTCTTGAGATTAAAGTCTTGTTTAGACTGTTGTTAAAACATTCCTATTAAAATAAGGAAAAACTTTAAACTGAATCAGAACTTTTGAAGTTTCCAAGTCACTGAAGAAATACAACATTTATCAGTTTAAATAGTGACTCAGTTCAAACAAGCTTTATTGACAAAAAAGACAGCCTGAAGTCACTTCAACACATTGGTGAATCTCGCTGTCAATCAATATTCTTCTTCTTGGGTTTAATCCATTGTTGTGTTCTATTATCACAATCCAAGCAACACACAAGTTGTTGTTATTATTATCATTATGAAATAACATACAGACTGTTTTCTCAATTAATCGATTCATCATTCAGTTTATAAAATGTCGGAAAATAGTGAAAAATGCTGATCCAGCAAATATATTAAAGCTCTATAATGAAGAAAAAGTTGTAGATTACAAATGAAGCCAACTTTTAAACCTTTTCAAACTGTTTATATTTCACATCAACATTTTATCAAGTTAAAATCTTCGAAATGAGGGTCAGTTATTCAGTGTGGATTATCCATCAGGCTTAATAATCAGCTTTATCCAAAAGGTTGGCGCGCTTCTTGTCACACAGCGTTGCCAACATCGGCGTGAAAAATACATCAAAACGTGCGGCCTGATCGGGAATATTGTGCATTCTATTTTTCAGAGATATTCGCCCAGCGGTTTCCCCGAAAATCCCAAAAAACAGCACAATTTCTCCATTCACTTGAATGGGGTTGCGGCGTGAAGAGAGCTAAAAAACACTTAACTTTGGGCCCATGTTGACGAGCCGTACTTTAACGTAGAAACATGATTCAAAGTTTAAAACGTAGACAAAACGCTGCACTTTATTGAGCCAAATGGACATTTTGATAGCTAGCACAGATTTCATGAAGTCACAGATTAAGTTTCAGGAACATTTTGTGTCTGTTTCAGATGTTATAATGGGTGTGTATTTTATAATGGGTGTGTATGTTATAATGGGTGTGTATTTTATAATGGGTGTGTATTGCGCGGCTCGTTAAGAGCTAGAGTGAGAGCATAACCGTCAGAGTGGAGCGGAGCAGGAAAATCTTCTGTGATTTTTCTAAACAAATTGCTCCAGCTCCCACAATGTTTACTCTTTATACACCATTTTGGCCCAAAAGCTTGGAAATGTTGTGCTGTCACACACAGATGTCTGTGGAATCCAACGGACTTCCACATTTGGCTAAAAGAGCCACAGAGCGACATGAACTCCAACCAACTGCTCCATTAGACTCCATGTTAAATCTCACCACTCATTTCTCAAAGAACGCAGACGGTACCAGTTTTGTCTGTTGATCTGGAGCTCACATTATTAACACCACGAACATAAGAAACACATCAGTGCGTTTGCCAGAGTCTCATCTCTCTCACGGTATCCATATTTTGGCACTCAGACTCCTGCTAATTTGTTAAAAGGAGTTAGGGGTTTTGTTCAAAATCACTGTTTACTGTAATGTTTCTTAATCAGTCTGCCTCTAACACCAGGTGTGTCCTCGCCATGGCAACCAGTTACACACACGCAGGCTCTCTCTCTCTCTCTCACTCTCCCACACACTCAGTCCATCTAACTGTCTGTCTGCCTGTCTCACTCTCCCACACACTCAGTCCATCTAACTGTCTGTCTGCCTGTCTCACTCTCCCACTCACTCAGTCCATCTAACTGTCTGTCTGCCTGTCTCACTCAGTCTCTCTCCTCTCTGTCTATCTTTCTGTCTGTCTCTCTCTCTCTGTGTCTCTCTATCATACAGTCATTCAGGTATTTTTAGAGGACTTTCCCCTCTCACCCTCTCCCCCCCCATTTAAAATTAAAAGCCCAAAGAATGAATTCTAACTGGAATGCTTGTGATGAAGCCTCTCATTATAGTGTCAAACATTATGATTCAGCCTCCTCTCCCCCTCTCTCCCCCACCCAGTCCCACCCTTTCAAAATAAAAGCCCCACAAATACAAGTTTCAATCCAAGAGTATGAATCTAAAATGCAGAAAAGAGAGTAGCGCTATCTCAATTGAACCTGAATGACGCTACCGGTAACATTGGCGTGTGTATATATTGCAATTTCTTCGGACAGTAGAAGCCACACTGTCAACATTTCTTTAGGAATTTTCTAGTTATTATTTAATCTTTATCTTTCATGTTTTTGTTTTGCAGAAATATTGAACACAGATTTTTAAAATACTTTTTTGCCTGTTAAAAAACAAGAATAGAAACATCTTAATAATAAAATAATATTAATACAAATATTACTTATTGCTGCTCTCCAGTGAAAAACATCTCCAGTATTGAGCGACTTTGGAATTCTTTAGTGAACATTCTGCTACTTTGTAATCGTTTGTAAATGTTTAAAATGAAAACATGCTCACGATGCTGAAACCAGTTTTTCTTCGCTCATGAAATATATTATTCATAATGAGATCATATAAATATTATTAAAGCTTGTATCCTGTTAGAACCAGCTCCTTTATAATCAGCTTTAATCACCATGTTATTACAGTGTTATTACCTCATCTGTTACTACGGCCATAATGCACGCTGTTACTACGGCCATAATGCACGCTGTTACTACGGCCATAATGCACGCTGTTACTACGGCCATAATGCACGCTGTTACTACGGCCATAATGCACGCTGTTACTACGGCCCTAATGCACGCTGTTACTACGACCCTAATGCACGCTGTTACTACGACCCTAATGCACGCTGGTACTACGGCCCTAATGCACGCTGTTACTACGGCCATAATGCACGCTGGTACTACAGCCCTAATGCACGCTGTTACTACGGCCATAATGCACGCTGTTACTACGGCCATAATGCACGCTGTTACTACGACCCTAATGCACGCTGGTACTACGGCCCTAATGCACGCTGTTACTACGGCCATAATGCACGCTGGTACTACGACCCTAATGCACGCTGTTACTACGACCATAATGCACGCTGTTACTACGACCCTAATGCACGCTGTTACTACGGCCATAATGCACGCTGTTACTACGACCCTAATGCACGCTGGTACTACGGCCCTAATGCACGCTGTTACTACGGCCATAATGCACGCTGTTACTACGACCCTAATGCACGCTGGTACTACGGCCCTAATGCACGCTGTTACTACGGCCATAATGCACGCTGGTACTACGGCCCTAATGCACGCTGTTACTACGGCCATAATGCACGCTGTTACTACGGCCCTAATGCACGCTGTTACTACGACCCTAATGCACGCTGGTACTACGACCCTAATGCACGCTGTTACTACGACCCTAATGCACGCTGTTACTACGACCCTAATGCACGCTGTTACTACGGCCATAATGCACGCTGTTACTACGACCCTAATGCACGCTGTTACTACGGCCATAATGCACGCTGTTACTACGGCCATAATGCACGCTGTTACTACGGCCCTAATGCACGCTGTTACTACGGCCCTAATGCACGCTGTTACTACGGCCATAATGCACGCTGTTACTACGGCCCTAATGCACGCTGTTACTACGGCCATAATGCACGCTGTTACTACGGCCATAATGCACGCTGTTACTACGGCCATAATGCACGCTGTTACTACGGCCATAATGCACGCTGTTACTACGGCCCTAATGCACGCTGTTACTACGGCCATAATGCACACTGTTACTACGGCCATAATGCACGCTGGTACTACGGCCCTAATGCACGCTGTCACTACGGCCATAATGCACGCTGTTACTACGGCCCTAATGCACGCTGTTACTACGGCCATAATGCACGCTGGTACTACGGCCCTAATGCACGCTGTTACTACGACCCTAATGCACGCTGTTACTACGGCCCTAATGCACGCTGTTACTACGACCCTAATGCACGCTGTTACTACGGCCCTAATGCACGCTGTTACTACGACCCTAATGCACGCTGTTACTACGACCCTAATGCACGCTGTTACTACGACCCTAATGCACGCTGTTACTACGACCCTAATGCACGCTGTTACTACGGCCCTAATGCACGCTGTTACTACGGCCCTAATGCACGCTGTTACTACGGCCCTAATGCACGCTGTTACTACGGCCCTAATGCACGCTGTTACTACGGCCCTAATGCACGCTGTTACTACGGCCATAATGCACGCTGTTACTACGGCCATAATGCACGCTGTTACTACGGCCATAATGCACGCTGTTACTACGGCCATAATGCACGCTGTTACTACGACCATAATGCACGCTGTTACTACGGCCATAATGCACGCTGTTACTACGGCCCTAATGCACGCTGTAACTACGACCATAATGCACGATGTTACTACGACCATAATGCACGCTGTTACGACGGGCCTAATGCACGCTGTCACTACGGCCCTAATGCACGCTGTCACTACGGCCCTAATGCACGCTGTCACTACGGCCATAATGCACGCTGTCACTACAGCCATAATGCACGCCGTCACTACGTCCATAATGCACGCTGTTACTACGGCCTTAATGCACACTGTCACTACGGCCATAATGCACGCTGTTACTACGCCCATAATGCACGCTGTCACTACGGCCATAATGCACGCTGTTACTACGACCCTAATGCACGCCGTTACTACGACCCTAATGCACGCCGTTACTACGACCCTAATGCACGCCGTTACTACGACCCTAATTCACGCCGTTACTACGACCCTAATTCACGCCGTTACTACGGCCATAATGCACGCCGTTACTACAACCCTAATTCACGCCGTTACTACGGCCATAATGCACGCCGTTACTACGACCCTAATGCACGCTGTTACTACGCCCATAATGCACGCTGTTACTACGGCCATAATGCACGCTGTTACTACGCCCATAATGCACGCTGTTACTACGTCCATAATGCACGCTGTTACTACGACCCTAATGCACGCTGTTACTACGGCCATAATGCACGCTGGTACTACGGCCCTAATGCACGCTGTTACTACGGCCATAATGCACGCTGGTACTACGGCCCTAATGCACGCTGTTACTACGGCCCTAATGCACGCTGTTACTACGGCCATAATGCACGCTGTTACTACGGCCCTAATGCACGCTGTTACTACGCCCATAATGCACGCTGTTACTACGGCCATAATGCGCGCTGTTACGACGGCCATAATGCACGCTGTTACGACAGGCCATAATGCACGCTGTTACTACGGCCCTAATGCACGCTGTTACTACGGCCATAATGCACGCTGTTACTACGGCCATAATGCACGCTGTTACTACGGCCCTAATGCACGCTGTTACTACGGCCATAATGCACGCTGTTACTACGGCCATAATGCACGCTGTTACGACAGGCCATAATGCGCGCTGTTACGACGGCCATAATGCACGCTGTTACGACGGCCATAATGCGCGCTGTTACGACGGCCATAATGCACGCTGTTACGACAGGCCATAATGCACGCTGTTACTACGACCCTAATGCACGCTGTTACTACGGCCCTAATGCATGATGTTACTACGGCCCTAATGCACGCTGTTACTACGACCATAATGCACGCTGTTACTACGACCCTAATGCACGCTGTTACTACGACCCTAATGCACGCTGTTACTACGGCCATAATGCACGCTGTTACTACGACCCTAATGCACGCTGTTACTACGGCCATAATGCACGCTGTTACTACGACCCTAATGCACGCTGTTACTACGACCCTAATGCACGCTGTTACTACGGCCATAATGCACGCTGTTACTACGACCCTAATGCACGCTGTTACTACGGCCATAATGCACGCTGTTACTACGACCCTAATGCACGCTGTTACTACGACCCTAATGCACGCTGTTACTACGGCCATAATGCACGCTGGTACTACGGCCCTAATGCACGCTGTTACTACGGCCCTAATGCACGCTGTTACTACGGCCCTAATGCACACTGTTACGACAGGCCATAATGCACGCTGTTACTACGGCCCTAATGCACGCTGTCACTACGGCCATAATGCACGCTGTTACTACGGCCATAATGCACGCTGTTACTACGGCCATAATGCACACTGTTACGACAGGCCATAATGCACGCTGTCGCTACGGCCCTAATGCACGCTGTCGCTACGGCCATAATGCACGATGTTACTACGGCCATAATGCACGCTGTTACTACGGCCATAATGCACGCTGTTACGACGGGTATAATGCACGCTGTTACTACGGCCATAATGCACGCTGTTACTACGACCCTAATGCACGCTGTTACTACGGCCATAATGCACGCTGTTACTACGACCCTAATGCACGCTGTTACTACGGCCCTAATGCACGCTGGTACTACGGCCCTAATGCACGCTGTTACTACGGCCCTAATGCACTCTGTTACTACGGCCATAATGCACGCTGTTACTACGGCCCTAATGCACGCTGTTACTACGCCCATAATGCGCGCTGTTACTACGCCCATAATGCGCGCTGTTACGACGGCCATAATGCACGCTGTTACGACAGGCCATAATGCACGCTGTTACGACGGCCATAATGCACGCTGTTACTACGGCCCTAATGCACACTGTTACGACAGGCCATAATGCACGCTGTTACTACGGCCATAATGCACGATGTTACTACGGCCCTAATGCACGCTGTCGCTACGGCCCTAATGCACGCTGTCACTACGGCCATAATGCACGCTGTTACTACGGCCATAATGCACGCTGTTACTACGGCCATAATGCACGCTGTTACGACGGGTATAATGCACGCTGTTACTACGGCCCTAATGCACGCTGTTACTCCGGCCCTAATGCACGCTGTTACTACGGCCATAATGCACGCTGTTACGACAGGCCATAATGCACGCTGTTACTACGGCCATAATGCACGATGTTACTACGGCCATAATGCACGCTGTTACTACGGCCATAATGCACGCTGTTACGACAGGCCATAATGCACGCTGTTACTACGGCCATAATGCACGATGTTACTACGGCCATAATGCACGCTGTTACTATGGCCATAATGCACGCTGTTACTACGGCCCTAATGCACGCTGTTACGACAGGCCATAATGCACGCTGTTACTACGGCCATAATGCACGATGTTACTACGGCCATAATGCACGCTGTTACTACGGCCATAATGCACGCTGTTACTACGGGCATAATGCACGCTGTTACTACGGCCATAATGCACGCTGTTACTATGGCCATAATGCACGATGTTACTACGGCCATAATGCACGCTGTTACTACGGCCCTAATGCACGCTGTTACGACAGGCGATAATGCACGCTGTTACTACGGCCATAATGCACGCTGTTACTACGGCCATAATGCACGCTGTTACTACGGCCATAATGCACGCTGTTACTACGGCCATAATGCACGCTGTTACGACAGGCCATAATGCACGCTGTTACGACAGGCCATAATGCACGCTGTTACTACGGCCCTAATGCACGCTGTTACGACAGGCCATAATGCACGCTGTTACTACGACCCTAATGCACGCTGTTACTACGGCCATAATGCACGCTGTTACTACGGCCCTAATGCACGCTGTTACGACAGGCCATAATGCACGCTGTTACTACGGCCATAATGCACGCTGTTACTACGGCCATAATGCACGCTGTTACTACGGCCCTAATGCACGCTGTCACTACGGCCATAATGCACGCTGTTACGACAGGCCATAATGCACGCTGTTACTACGGCCATAATGCACGCTGTTACTACGGCCCTAATGCACGCTGTCACTACGGCCATAATGCACGCTGTTACTACGGCCATAAGGCACGCTGTTACTACGGCCATAATGCACGCTGTTACTACGGCCCTAATGCACGCTGTTACGACAGGCCATAATGCACGCTGTTACTACGGCCATAATGCACGCTGTTACTACGGCCCTAATGCACGCTGTCGCTACGGCCCTAATGCACGCTGTCGCTACGGCCATAATGCACGCTGTCACTACGGCCATAATGCACGCTGTTACTACGGCCATAATGCACGCTGTTACGACGGCCATAATGCACGCTGTTACTACGGCCATAATGCACGATGTTACTACGGCCCTAATGCACGCTGTTACTACGGCCCTAATCCACGCTGTTACTACGACCATAATGCACGCTGTTACTACGGCCATAATGCACGCTGTCACTACGGCCATAATGCACGCTGTCACTACGGCCCTAATCCACGCTGTTACTACGACCATAATGCACGCTGTTACTACGGCCCTAATGCACGCTGTTACTACGGCCATAATGCACGCTGTTACTACGGCCATAATGCACGCTGTTACTACGGCCATAATGCACGCTGTTACTACGGCCATAATGCACGCTGTTACTACGACCCTAATGCACGCTGTTACGACGGCCATAATGCACGCTGTTACTACGGCCATAATGCACGCTGTTACTACGGCCCTAATGCACGCTGTTACTACGGCCATAATGCACGCTGTTACTACGGCCATAATGCACGCTGTTACTACGACCCTAATGCACGCTGTTACTATGACCCTAATGCACGCTGTTACTACGACCCTAATGCACGCTGTTACTACGGCCCTAATGCACGCTGTTACTACGACCCTAATGCACACTGTTACTACGGCCATAATGCACGCTGTTACTACGGCCATAATGCACGCTGTTACTACGGCCTTAATGCACGCTGTTACGACAGGCCATAATGCACGCTGTTACTACGACCATAATGCACGCTATTACTACGGCCTTAATGCACGATGTTACGACAGGCCATAATGCACGCTGTTACTACGGCCATAATGCACGCTGTTACGACAGGCCATAATGCACGCTGTTACTACGGCCATAATGCACGCTGTTACTACGGCCTTAATGCACGATGTTACGACAGGCCATAATGCACGCTGTTACTACGACCATAATGCACGCTGTTACTACGGCCATAATGCACGCTGTTACTACGGCCTTAATGCACGCTGTTACTACGGCCATAATGCACGCTGTTACTACGACCATAATGCACGCTGTTACTACGGCCATAATGCACGCTGTTACTACGG
Organism: Melanostigma gelatinosum; assembly: GCF_949748355.1. Classification (NCBI taxonomy): domain Eukaryota; kingdom Metazoa; phylum Chordata; class Actinopteri; order Perciformes; family Zoarcidae; genus Melanostigma; species Melanostigma gelatinosum. The sequence goes on from NC_136638.1 coordinate 28,286,164, forward strand.
CCCTAATGCACGCTGTTACTACGGCCCTAATGCACGCTGTTACGACAGGCCATAATGCACGCTGTTACTACGGCCATAATGCACGCTGTTACTACGGCCCTAATGCACGCCGTTACGACAGGCCATAATGCACGCCGTTACTACGACCATAATGCACGCTGTCACTACGGCCATAATGCACGCTGTTACTACGGCCATAATGCACGCTGTCACTACGGCCATAATGCACGCTGTTACTACGGCCATAATGCACGCTGTTACTACGGCCATAATGCACGCTGTTACTACGGCCATAATGCACGCTGTTACTACGGCCCTAATGCACGCTGTCACTACGGCCCTAATGCACGCTGTTACTACGGCCCTAATGCACGCTGTTACGACGGCCATAATGCACGCTGTTGCTACGGCCCTAATGCACGCTGTCGCTACGGCCCTAATGCACGCTGTCGCTACGGCCCTAATGCACGCTGTCGCTACGGCCATAATGCACGCTGTTACTACGGCCATAATGCACGCTGTTACGACGGCCATAATGCACGCTGTTACTACGGCCATAATGCACGATGTTACTACGGCCCTAATGCACGCTGTTACTACGGCCCTAATGCACGCTGTTACTACGGCCATAATGCACGCTGTCACTACGGCCCTAATGCACGCTGTTACTACGACCCTAATGCACGATGTTACGACAGGCCATAATGCACGCTGTTACTACGGCCATAATGCACGCTGTCACTACGTCCATAATGCACGCTGTTACTACGGCCATAATGCACGCTGTTACTACGGCCATAATGCACGCTGTTACTACGGCCATAATGCACGATGTTACGACAGGCCATAATGCACGCTGTTACTACGGCCATAATGCACGCTGTTACTACGGCCCTAATGCACGCTGTTACTACGACCCTAATGCACGATGTTACGACAGGCCATAATGCACGCTGTTACTACGGCCATAATGCACGCTGTTACTACGGCCATAATGCACGCTGTCACTACGTCCATAATGCACGCTGTTACTACGGCCATAATGCACGCTGTCACTACGTCCATAATGCACGCTGTTACTACGACCATAATGCACGATGTTACGACAGGCCATAATGCACGCTGTTACTACGGCCATAATGCACGCTGTTACTACGGCCATAATGCACGCTGTTACTACGGCCATAATGCACGATGTTACGACAGGCCATAATGCACGCTGTTACTACGGCCATAATGCACGCTGTCACTACGTCCATAATGCACGCTGTTACTACGGCCATAATGCACGCTGTTACGACAGGCCATAATGCACGCTGTTACTACGGCCATAATGCACGATGTTACTACGGCCATAATGCACGCTGTCACTACGTCCATAATGCACGCTGTTACTACGGCCCTAATGCACGCTGTTACTACGGCCCTAATGCACGCTGTTACTACGGCCATAATGCACGCTGTTACTACGGCCCTAATGCATGCTGTCACTACGGCCATAATGCACGCTGTTACTACGGCCATAATGCACGCTGTTACTACGGCCCTAATGCACGCTGCTACTACGGCCATAATGCACGCTGTTACTACGGCCATAATGCACGATGTTACTACGGCCATAATGCACGCTGTAACGACAGGCCATAATGCACGCTGTTACGACGGCCATAATGCACGATGTTACTACGGCCATAATGCACGCTGTTACTACGGCCCTAATGCACGCTGCTACTACGGCCATAATGCACGCTGTTACTACGGCCATAATGCACGCTGTTACTACGGCCATAATGCACGCTGTTACTACGGCCCTAATGCACGCTGTAACTACGGCCATAATGCACGATGTTACTACGGCCATAATGCACGCTGTTACTACGACCATAATGCACGATGTTACTACGGCCATAATGCACGCTGTTACTACGGCCATAATGCACGCTGTTACTACGGCCATAATGCACGCTGTTACTACGGCCCTAATGCACGCTGTAACTACGGCCATAATGCACGCTGTTACGACAGGCCATAATGCACGCTGTTACTACGACCATAATGCACGATGTTACTACGGCCATAATGCACGCTGTTACTACGACCATAATGCACGATGTTACTACGACCATAATGCACGATGTTACTACGACCATAATGCACGATGTTACTACGGCCATAATGCACGCTGTTACTACGACCATAATGCACGCTGTTACTACGGCCATAATGCACGCTGTTACTACGACCATAATGCACGATGTTACTACGACCATAATGCACGATGTTACTACGGCCATAATGCACGCTGTTACTACGGCCATAATGCACGCTGTTACTACGGCCATAATGCACGATGTTACTACGGCCATAATGCACGCTGTTACTACGACCATAATGCACGCTGTTACTACGACCATAATGCACGATGTTACTACGGCCCTAATGCACGCTGTAACGACAGGCCATGGACCACGCTGTCCCCTTCCTCCTTCATCTCAGACACATTTGTATTCATCAGTTGGAAGCAGCTGACAGCCTCCACTTAGCTCACCGTTCAGGTGGCGTCTCAACCTGTGGTCTGGGGACAACCGCGGGTCCTTGAGGTGCTTCATTTCGATACTGCTCTTAAGACTTTTTCTCTTCTTCATGCACTCTGAAAATGACTGAAACGTTCTGATTGTTTTGCCTTTTGAACGCACGCTCATGCACACACACACACACACACACACGCACACACACTCTGGCAGGTCTGGACTTGTCAGTGCCAGGAGAGCCTGATGTGCCATCTGCCCCAACAACCCTCCTCTTCCTCTTCCTCTTCCTCTTCAGGATTTTGTCTCTAAAATTCTTTCTCTTCCTCCTCTTCCTCTCTATACTCTTCCTCCAACTCCTCTTTTAGCCTCCTTGTCCTTCCTCCTCCTCCTCCTCCTCCTCTCATGTCCCTAGTATGAGGCGTTGCTCCATGTTGGAGCTACCTTCTGTGTGGTTCTGCAGCTCTTTCCATCCTGTTGAACAGGAAGTGATGCTTTTTAAATGTTTCTGAGGTGTTTGTAACAAACAGTAGAAGAAGAAGTGGGTTGTTAGCATTAGTAGCAGTGTTAGCCGCTCCACTCATGAAACAAACAAAGCAAAAAGTTTGATTGACAGAAAGTAGTTCATCATCATCTGTTTACATTCTTCTCCTCCTCCTCCTCCTCCTTCTTCTTCTTCTTCTTCTTCTTCTTCTTCTTCTTCTTCTTCTGTCATCACAGCAGCTGAATAAGTTTGTCAGTGAAGAATCTTACAGAAAAAAATTAAATATAAATTGTTTCACGTTTTGGCTCCAAAAATCTGTTTTTGGTCTGAATGTGTTAAATATTATTTTGTCTCCAGTCTCAAACGTTTCGATCTCATTTCATTGTTTCCACCTTATTTCCAGCAACACACTAAGATGAACTGGATATAAAAGCTTCTTCATCTTCAAGGAAACCTGTTGTCTCACTGGAAGCTCCCCGGCTCTGTTTCGGGTTTTATTAGTTCGGTGAAGTGAAGTTGTTTTTGTCTGTAAAGCAGGAAACGACAGCAGCTCAGCGTCGTGTCTTCAAAGATTTGGTGGAGCTGGTTTGAACTCTGCCGTCTCACAACTGAGAAGCTCTGAGATATAAACGAGTTATCTTCAAACACACCGGACTCGTCTTTAGAAACTTGAGTTGTTTGAAAGCAAAATTTTGGTCGAACTGGATTAAAAAATGTTGAACACCAAATCTGCCAGGTTAGATTTTTTGGGGTCTTGTAATAAACAAACAAACAAACAAACAAACAAATTAAACAAACAAATAAGTAAATGAATAAAGTGGCAGAAATGGAAAATAGAATATTCGAGGAGTGTGCTGAATAGTTTGAATAAGAGCTTTGAACGTTTCTTTTTATTGATCTCTGCAGCTGTTTTTCAGAAAAGTAAATGTGAATGTTGCTTTTACTTTGTGAAGGGCAGAAATGTGTTGTTGTTGTTGTTGTTGTTGTGAGGGAGTCTACGTTATTAGGCAGCTACACTGCAGCATCGAACAAACATCGACAGAAGAGTTCACGTCTGAATCCTGCAGACGATCGTTTCCCTTCAGACGATCATTTCATTCATGAACTTTTAACAGTTTGTTACGAGTTGTTTCAGAGCGTTCGCTGCCTCGACTGTGAAAGAACAAACCGGGCTGTGACCTCTGACCTCCGTGTCGACTCGATGATGTCGTGACGTTAAAGTCTCATCTCGGGTTCTTTCACATTCAACAGAAATCAACCGTCGCATTTGCAAACCGAGCTCCTCTGAGACGACCGTTGACGTCCGTCAGCCACGGCTCCCCGACCGGCTTTGCATATGAATGAGACTGTACATAGCTAACGTTGGCTAAAAGGCGTGAGTACGTGTCGGCTTTCTGCACGCCATCATTGTCCTCCTCGCCTCCTCGAAGCCGCCGAGCAACCGACTTTTTTGCGTGCCGGCGTGTCGGCGACTCTTTTCAGCCGAGCCGCAGCGGTTGAGGAGAAGTCGTGCGTGGATTTGTTTTTATGTAAAATATTATTGTGATATTTACGTGCAATTTCAATAAGCGGTCAGAAAAATAAAGCAGACGTCGTATGTGGGTTTGTAGCAAAAGCGAAGACACAAAGAAACACAACGTCCACTTTTCCCGACATTGTTTCTCTCGGATCAGATTCACTGGCCGACGCGTCGACGCGTCTGATAAACAAATGATTTGGTTTTTCTGTAACCTGCGAGGATCCTAGAGGTCAAAGATCAAATCCCTGAACCACGTCAGGAAAATTAGAAGAACCACGTGGAAAATACTCCACTAATATCTAGATATTATGATATTTGACTGGTTTGAAGGAAATGTATTCATTCAGATGAGAATGAAGGTTTTTAACGTTGCCTTTGGTTTCGGTGGAGTTTATATTTGATGTTTCTGTGCTTTGATCAGATAAACCAAGTATTTCATCTGAAGGCAAGGCAAACCTTTTTATTTATTATACTTTCCGTTACAATAAAACAATGTAATTAAGTTTTATTTATCATGTTTAAAAAAGTAAGAAAAACATGAAAAATGTCTCAAGCGACCAGAGGACTTGTTTTTATCTCAAACACAAAGATATTCTGTTCAGTGAGATACAAAAGTAAAAACATGCACATTTAAGAAGCTGGTTAGAAGCAAATGTTTGACATTCCTGCTTGAAAAGTGACTCCAGACAAATATCACGTTCACTTCAACTGATGTTCATTCTTTCAGGAGTCTAACGTCCGTCCACAGCGGAACATCGTAGTAAAGCACTGACTCTGGAGAAGTACCTCGTACAACCACACTTCTAAACATCTGAACTATATATATATATATATATATATATATATATATATATATATATATATATATATATATATATATATATCTGTGTCTTCATTCAAATCTACTCATGTCTGATGCTTTGCTAGAACAATGCTTCTGGTAGTTCTGGTCGGGTGACGTTCAGCAGGCTTTGTGAAGGTTAATGTTCTACTCACATTATTTTATCTTCATGATTTTGGGTTAGAAATTCACATATTCTCCAAAAAAGAATATTGACTGTGACGTCAGTCAATAAAAGATGCTCAATCATTCAAGTATCAGCTCTCTATTAACAGCACGAAACATTTGAGTTTCAATGTAAAGTGCAGCAGCAATAGAGACGTTTACTCATTTAGTTATAATGGGAACATTATTATCGTCACAAGCTTCATCACAGTGTTTTATTTGCTGGATCGATTTAAGTTTCCAGTTATTTATTGTCTTCAATCTCAGAATCCTTCAATCCCTGCTCAAGTATACGGTGTGAGGCTCGACGTCGTGCTGGAGTATAAAGTATAAACGTCCTCCGCCATTATGTCCAGATTCTTGGAAGTAGTTAGTTTGAACATCTCTGACTGTTTGCATCTTTTTAGACTTCATATCTGTAAAAGTTCACTTCATCAGCGTCAGCGATGGTCCCGGTGTGTGAGTTCAGTTCATCGTGCAGTGATTCAGTGATTGAGATCTTTATTCTTCTACCGTCAGGCAGTCTGAGAACAAACGTGACGTCATTTACATTTCTCTTCACTGCAGGTTTGTGTTTGTTAACCTCTGTGCTGTTTGTGTTCAGGGGATGACAGCAGTCCTGAGAACCTGCTGCTTCACGGTCCGTTCTCCAGGAAACCCAAAAGGATCCGGACGGCGTTCTCCCCGTCTCAGCTGCTCCGTCTGGAACGAGCCTTCGAAAAAAATCACTACGTGGTCGGAGCTGAGAGGAAGCAGCTGGCCAGCGGGCTGTGTTTGACAGAAACGCAGGTAAGCATCACGGGAAGAGCGACGGCGGCAGACTGAGGAGGAGGAGGGCATGATGAAGAAAACATGCAACTCGTATGAGAATAAGAATATTAAAAAGTCAAAAGTCAAAGCAAAACACAACTTTTCTTACCTCATTAAAAGTAAAAGTGTAGTTTATTATAAAAAATCATAAAGAAGTCATCGAATACATGTCACAAAAAGTCATAAAAGTCATAGTACAGTACGTCATAAAAATCATTTTATAGTTTGTCATAGTAAAGTGTAGTATTTTTAAAAAGTCATAAAAAAGTCAAAGTACAGTATGTCGAAAAATGTCATAGTATACCGTAGTACGTTACAAAGAAATTCATGAAAAGTCGAGTTTGAAGATTTAACAGAACATATGGTTGGGTGGATGGAAACTAATTGTCTAGCTCAGTGATTCTCAACTGGTGGGTCGCGACCCGTTTTCAGCGGGTCGCGACCTTTGCCTGAAGAAAAAGAAAGAAATCCTGTGCTTTTATTTTGAAGGGGATTTTTTAATGCAGCGGAGTTATTCACACTTCTTAACATTATTTGGCGGCAATGCCTTGTAATGCTAATAGACACGCGCCATTTCACCGTACAGAAGAACAAAGTTTGTTTTCATGCTAATTGAGCGAAACGCAAGTACGACACCGACTGCATGAGATGTGGATCTTCTTACATTGAGGACAAAAGAGGGAAGTGCAGCAACATTCAATAGAATAGTAAAATAACTTCAATAATGTAGTATACTTGAGTTTTACCTTAAAGTAATTCGAATAGAATTCATACTATCTTGATCCCTTTAAAGGGGAAGTTTTCCTCTGCATTTGACCCATCCCTGTATGCAGGGAGCAGTGGGTGCCATAGGTCGGCGCCCGGGGAGCCGGGGGTTCAGTGTGTTGCTCAGGTACACTTCGACACGTGACACGTCCCAGTCGGGGATCGAACTGTTGACCTTCCGGTTACCAGACGACCTCTTAACCCAGTGAGCCACGGCCGCCCCGATAAACTGATAAAAACCGATAAATTCATGCAAATTCAAGTGTTTGCATGAATTTAGGAAATCAAACCTCAAACCCTGCCAGTGTTAGTGCCTTGCTCATGAGACTTAGTCCGTTATGTGTTTCTCAGGATGAAGTCAGATCTGATCTGATGTCAGGTTGTGTTTCGGGCGTCTGGCTGTAATCCAGATCGGAGGAATGATGGCGGGGGAAGTGAGTCGGCGGTTAGTCATGCCAAGGCGCTCCCTCCGCCCTCCCTCCTCCCTCCCTCCCTCCCTCCCTCCCTCCTCCCTCTTTCTCAGGAGTGATTGACAGTGTTTGTCATCAGGTCGCCATGGCGATAAGAGTCCTGGCGTCTGTGAAACGATGTGAATCATCCACGATTATTTATTATCTCATTTCACAACAGGAAGAGAGAGAGAGAGAGAGAGCAATCCATCAATCAGCAGAGAATCACAGCCATCAACAGCTATTAATCACACGCAAATTACACTTTTGCAATCATTGCACTTTTATGGACGATAATGATTGAGCGATCAGCGTTCCTTTTAGGAGATCTCAGGGCTTTGATCCAAAAACCCTTAAAGTATCAGAGTTAATAACGACGGCTGTCAAATCAAAAAGTAGATTTAAAAACTGATCTGACGATTTTATTTAATCCACCACGGTGAGAATTCAGTTTAATTAGTGCTGCAAGAAATATTGAGATATTTACTGTAGTGAAAGAATATACATGTACTTAGAGTAGTAAGTAAAAGTATTGATTGATCAGTAGAATGTTTTCCTATTCTATCTGAGGTTTCTGGATTAATATTCCTGCTGCAGTAATGTGTATGTTGCATCACAACTCCTTTATATCTTGTTGGCTGGTTTATTCTCTAGCAATGCATCATATTTTATGAGATCATGATATCTTTGTAGTGTCGCTGTCCTGTGAGAACCACGTATCAAAACAAACTATTTAAAGAGTTTAGTTAGCTGAAGAAGTAGGGGGATTTCATCAACACGTAAAGGAAACACTTCATCCTTTAGTTTATCACAAACATTCATCAACACATAAAGAAACACGTCATCCTTCAGTTTATCACAAACATTCATCAACACATAAAGAAACACTTCATCCTTCAGTTTATCACAAACATTCATCAACACATCAAGAAACACTTCATCCTTCAGTTTATCACAAACATTCATCAACACATAAAGGAAACACTTCATCCTTCAGTTTATCACAAACATTCATCAACACATAAAGGAACACTTCATCCTTCAGTTTATCACAAACATTTATCAACACATAAAGAAACACTTCATCCTTCAGTTTATCACAAACATTCATCAACACATCAAGAAACACTTCATCCTTCAGTTTATCACAAACATTCATCAACACATAAAGAAACACTTCATCCTTTAGTTTATCACAAACATTCATCAACACATAAAGAAACACTTCATCCTTCAGTTTATCACAAACATTCATCAACACATAAAGAAACACTTCATCCTTTAGTTTATCACAAACATTCATCAACACATAAAGAAACACTTCATCCTTCAGTTTATCACAAACATTCATCAACACATAAAGAAACACTTCATCCTTTAGTTTATCACAAACATTCATCAACACATAAAGAAACACTTCATCCTTTAGTTTATCAAACATTCATCAACACATAAAGAAACACTTCATCCTTCAGTTTATCACAAACATTCATCAACACATAAAGAAACACTTCATCCTTCAGTTTATCACAAACATTCATCAACACATAAAGAAACAATTCATCCTTCAGTTTATCACAAACATTCATCAACACATAAAGAAACACTTCATCCTTTAGTTTATCAAACATTCATCAACACATAAAGAAACACTTCATCCTTCAGTTTATCACAAACATTCATCAACACATAAAGGAACACTTCATCCTTCAGTTTATCACAAACATTCAACACACAAAGGAACACTTCATCCTTCAGTTTATCACAAACATTCAACACACAAAGGAACACTTCATCCTTCAGTTTATCACAAACATTCAACACATCAAGGAACACTTCATTCTTCAGTTTATCACAAACATTCATCAACACATAAAGGAACACTTCATCCTTCAGTTTATCACAAACATTCATCAACACATAAAGGAACACTTCATCCTTCAGTTTATCACAAACATTCATCAACACATAAAGGAACACTTCATCCTTCAGTTTAACATAAACATTCATCGACACATAAAGGAACACTTCATCCTTCAGTTTATCACAAACATTCATCAACACATAAAGGAACACTTCATCTTTCAGTTTATCACAAACATTCATCAACACATAAAGGAACACTTCATCCTTCAGTTTATCACAAACATTCATCATCAACACATAAAGGAAGACTTCATCTTTCAGTTTATCACAAACATTCATCAACACATAAAGAAACACTTCATCCTTTAGTTTATCACAAACATTCAACACATAAAGGAAACACTGTATTTTTGTCTGTTTTTAGTACTTTTACTTCAACTTTACTCAAAAACAAACAGGAAATCACCTCCTCAAACGCTTACTTTGTTTGTCCGACTCGTCGTCGAGAGATTTGAGCGACGTGGCATCATCATTACTCAACGTCTCGTCCCACACGGAGACGACGTCGTATCAAAGAGACGCCTGAGGCCGAAGGGCTCATGTTGCACAATCTGTCAGACGGGACGTGTTTTCACAGTCAGGGTCATGTTTTACCTGCATACGGATATTAAATCACTTTTAGGATTGCTGTCAGTGGCAGACGGAGTACTGCAGTATTAGTAGCTGACTGATGTTGACAGAAGGAGTAATGCGCTTCAGCTAGTACGTTGAAGTACTGTGTTAGTAGAAAGAAGGTGGCAATACATATAAAATACTTACCTGTAAGTAAAGGTCCTCCATGAAAACGACTTAGTTAGCTGCTTTTATATTTCACATTATCCTCTTTGAGTATTAAAGTGAGTCTGTAACTTTTTAATACTTTTCTGTCATGAATAAAAAGTTTAATTTGTAAGAAATAAAACACAAGCGTTGTAAAAGTCTTCATAGCTACATGTAGAAGCATAATACCACTTTTTAACGATATAATTATCCTATTATCTCGTTTTATCTGCAGCAATACATCGTATTTATCAAGACACACCTGTACTAAGACACACCTGTCTCTCTCTCTGTGTGTGCAGGTGAAGGTCTGGTTCCAGAACCGCAGGACGAAGCACAAGCGTCAGAAGTTGGAGGAAGAGTCTCCTGAAGCTCTGCTGAAGAGGAAGGGAAGTCAGCACATCAACCGCTGGAGAGCAGCCACACAGCAGCCGGGAGGAGGCGGGGGAGGGGAGGACGTGGACGTCCTCAGTGAGGACTAGACTGCAGCACACACACACACACACACACACACACACACACACACACACACACACACACACACACACACACACACACACACACACACACACAATGACACACGTCTAGATCACTTTAGTGCGTTCAGACCAGTTTCAGCAGATTACATTCATGTGAACAGGATTAGCTACTTTAGCTCGTGATGCTAACAGCTCAGTGTTGAAGGTCTCAACAGAAGCTCTGAGACGTTTCTTTAAATTTAAAGCTCCAAATAATACATTTAGTGTCTACAACAGATACAAATACAAAGAAGAAAGACAGCTGACTTTCATGAACCGGCACAAACTTGTGTAAAAAGCAGACCCTGAACGCACCACGAGGCCAACTTTAGCTCTCTGTACCAGTAATGTAACGCAGTGAAACATGAGCTGTAATTCAACTGTAGGATTTGAGATTCATTTATTAAAAATGTAATTGAAGTGTTTATGTTAAAACAAGCAGAACTAACTTATCATCCAAGGTACCTCACCTTTTTCATTTGAACAGGAAAATCAAAAACATTGACGCCGTTATCTGTGACTTTGTGCAATCATTCGTGATATTTTGCTCTGTTTTGGTAAAAAAAAAGACTAAAGTTCAGCGTACAAACAAAATCAATAAGAAGGTGTTTTTACACAACAAGACACTTTTATAAAATCAATCAAATCCTCCTTATTTCAACCGAGGCCTGCATTCCAAAATAAAACCTGATGTTGCACCATGACATCATGGTGTCTCTTATTTTGACATGTTTTACTTCATCAAAGTAAACGTTGTACTCCTGACTCATGCATCCAGTAAAATGCACGACTCAAAACAGACGTCTGAATTCCACCGCGAATGGAAAGTTACCAAAAGCAACATGTTGCAGGAAGAAATGGCGATCGGACCGACAGCTGCTTCCTGTCCAGACGCGTTTGCTGGATATTATTTTTGCAGGTTCGTCTCACGTTTTGAGGAAATCAGAATCTGCCCAAAAACATCCGCAAGAAAATCATGACGAAGAGTTTAGAAATCTGCCTGAAATCATTATTTAAAGTTTGATGACAGCTCAAGTTTCTCATTGACTGACTGCGTAGCTGAAACATGTCTAAATGTCCCACGAGACAAAAGAACATGAATACAGTGATATTAGGCTTCATCTGAGGTTATATTTGTTACTGGACATTTTATTCTATTCTTATCTTTTGTTCCTACACAGAATTAGAGATCACACACACACACACACACACACAGATACATAGTAGCACATAAAATCAACATAGAACACAAACATAACTCACCTTTCCGAGAACTGATGGATGTTCCTGAAGGCATCACGCTCATGCAAACAGCAGGAGGTCAAAACTGTCCCGTTAAAGACGAGGATAACACAACAACAACAACAACAACAGTAAAACTCTGATCAGCCATGAAAGAGGAGCTTGAAATAAGAAACTGTTGCTTCTTCCTGCTGGAGTCGGACTGACGAGGAGATCTGACGCTTCCGAGAGGCAAAAAATTAAAAAACAGACAGGAGTCCAAAACGTGGTCACAGCTGTTGACTGAACATTCTGCTGTGGATTTTTATTTTGTTTTGGTGCCAAAACAAAGCCAGCGCTCCAAAAAAATGAATAAAATGGAGAGGATTAAAGAGGAGAAGCTGGTTCCTGAGCGTCTGTCTGCAGCAGACGGTGAGCAGGAAACCTGCTCGGCTGAGAGTCTGAAAGAGCAGCAGAGACGTTTCCACCAGTGAAGAATCCACTGAAACACATCGACTGTGGTTGTGATGCTCTTTGTACTCCAGGCGCCGTCGACTCGTCTAACTTCACTCTCTACGACACTTTTATGTTTTACCTGAAGTCCAGAAAAAGGTCTTTGTCAACTTGTTAAGGTGGACCACGATGATGTCATCACATTCACGTGTTTATCGGTCGCTAACAATATCATTTAATAATTCATATCGTCACAAACAGACGCTGATAATCCAGGTTTTTAATCGGCTACACACTCGGATATCGTGACACACATGACACTCAACATGTCCTTCAGTCTGGATTTGAATAATTATGTCAATGTGGCGTATTAAAGTCTAAACAGGTTGTTCATTCATAAAAATAAATAATAGTTAGCGACAGAGCTAGTTAGCGTTAGCATGTCAGCGAGCATGTTTTCACTTCGCTGAATCGTCCCACGAGACGTGAAAATGAATTTCTGCTGTGCATTTAATTACATTTTGCACCTTAATAAAGAAGAATTGGTATAGAATATTAAACAGATTCTTGTTTGCATCCAACAACAACAAACCGCTGGAGTCCCGGACACTGGCAAGCGGCCAAGGGCTCATGGGAATTGTAGTTGTTGTAACAAAGATAATTATTTGGTCGAGCTAATTGTCCAATTTAAAATATGGAGAGAAAACCTTCGGACCTTTAATAAGAACAGACATGTGACAGAGAAATTAGTATTTTATATTTCTTGAACATTTAATGTTGAATGCAGACATTGTAGTTTTTTATTGGTATTTATCAGTTTTTAGGTGCTAAACTCTTCAGTTTTTTGGGCTTTACAAGTTGACAAAAACCACCTGAAGGCTTCGACGGTCACTCTGTGGAAACAAACAAGTTCAGCAACACAAAAGGAACAGTACAACATTTGGACTCGTGGAACTTGCTGAACATCACAAACTATTATTTTATGAGTGGAGTTAAAGTTGTAGATTAAAAGTTGAACTTCCTGTTGGAGGAAACTGAAATCTTCACTTTTAACATTTAGTTTCTCGTCTAATAACAGAGTTTCTAAACTCTACGATAATCTATAATTCTCTTCTTGTCAACAAATCTCATGTCCGTCTCTTAATGTGGTCTGACTTCCTGTTTGTGGCTCATTGGTTCCGACTGAAGACGTAAACGTGTAGTTTCATGTTTGAAAAGGTTCCTGACAGCTGGTCACTGTAGTTCTTATCCAAACAGGAGGAACAGATGTGTGTGTTGGGGACTATTTCCTGGGGCAGAATAATCCACATCGAGTCTTTTATTTACTGGGGTTTGCTGACAAGACGAGAAATATAAAACCATGACCAATCAGGTCTCTCATTGAGGGTTTAACCTCATGCAGCCGCGTGTGCCCTGCTCAGTGGCACTGCGGCGGAGCCAGAAACCAGCTGATCCCGGAGCAGTTTGAACCGTTTTTAACTTTTCATTCTGCTGGTTAGTTGTTTTCTTTTTGTTGGAAAAATGTAGGTATTTATGTAAAAAAAATGGATTTGAGAAAAGTATTCTATGCATCGGTTGTGTATATAATGATAATAATAATAACAATGATAATAATAATAATGTGTGGACTGTTTGTTTCTCTCACTGCAGCCGTTCATCTGTTTGTTTCTTCTTCCTGGACACATTTGCCTCATCACCTCATGTAGCACTTCTTCTTCTTCTTCTTAGTCAAATCAATTTTTTCATGGTTTTAGGATGGAATGCACTAATAACTGTACGACTCGTTTCCTCTCAGGAGGGAGGACACACAGGGACAGAGGCTTTGTACTTCCTGTGTTCAGATTTGGAAAAAAATATCAATAAAAGGAGATGAAATCAAACATTTTGTTGTTGGAAATCTGATGATTGAACGGCTGGTTGTGAAACATTTCGTTTTGTTGAAGTGAGTGTGATGTTGTAGATCTCTGGTTGTAGAAGTTAAAATGATTTTACTTTACAGGAAGAGAGAACAGAGTTCATTGATGTGGAGGTTTTGCTACATGAGATATGAAAATGATATGAATATGACAACTTCATTTTGATTTATTTATTATTATGATTATTATCACTATTAGTATTACTATTAGTAGTAGTATTTGTAGTATTATTACATGTTCTAATATCTCTTGTGAATATTTATCGAACAGATCATCTCATGTGATTGTCTTTAGTTGTATTTCGTGATTTGTAGAAACTCTTCTCGATGTGAGACCTGAAGCCGGAAGAGACGCGGTCGTGTTCACTGATGGTTCACGTCAATGAAGAGCGCAGTGACGGGTGTCAGACCTGCGAGTCGGCCCGCGGGTCGGAGCCGATTCCCGGCTGCAGCAGCGGCTCCGGCCCGGCGTCCCGGTGCTCCAGACTGCGGCCTCCGCCGGTCTCTTCCGTCTCTCTGCAGGATCTACACGTGCACACAATGTGGACGATGAATAGAAACATGACGAGTCCACCAGCACCTCACGACCCGGTTCTGGAAAGTCCAGTCAGCCTTCAGTCTGTGCAGAGTTCAGACATTCTAGTTTTTCAGTGCTGAGTTATGAGTTCTTCTTCTCTTATGTTCGCACCGCACAGAGAATATTTCACCTTCACACGTGACGGCTCCTTAAGTTAAATATGAAATAAATCAAAAGAGTACTGAACAAGATACCAAGCGAGTATAAAACACATTATAACAATAAAGTGCTGACGGAGACCCCCCCCCCCCCCCCCCCCCCGTTGCTGTGGAGACGTTTGAATATTCACAGAGGGGGCTGAGATGATGAACAGATGGCGGGAGGCATGTAGGTGCACGACTGACTGAAACAAATTATCACTTCTGTTTATCTCCTCAGAGCGAAGCGACACCGGCGGCCGAGTCCCGGTGAACCACGACGGCCACCGACGAGTAAATCAATTATCGAACCAGAGATCTGAAGCAGAGCAGAAGCATTCATATCTGAATAAAGGCTTCAAGACGGTTCAATTCAGTCTTCAGGGTGTTTGACTTCATTTTGACTTCGAAGGAAGAGAGAGAGAGAGAAATAAAGGAAGGAAGAAATGAAGGATAGAAGAAAGGAAGACAAAGAGGAAGAAAGAAAGATACTTTATTACTCTACTAAATGATGTATTGCTCTGAGCCAAGAGTTACAGAACATCTGATTATAAGATGGTAAGAAGATAATTGACCCTTTGCTAAGTCCCGCCCCCTAACACAAACTGGCCAATCACAGCGTAGCGTGGTCCAGCTCTGACCAGTAGCTCTGCACAAACAGACTCATCAATGGTTTCAGGCGATGGGAGGAGATATCTATGTTTATAAAACGTTAGTGGAGCTAACGTTAGCAGAGTACGTTAGCACAGCAGTGACTCGTGTTAGCACTTCAATGCTATCCTAGCTACTGAAGGTAGCTGAATGTATTTGAATGATTTTAATCGTGAAAAAAGAGGAACAGTGGGGACTTAAGTGCAACCAAAATAAGACATAGGCAACCAAAATGTTGCAAATAACTTTAATGCAGTGAAAACCCACTGTGAAAGGGCTAAAGCATCCCTGCTTTATGGTCTGTGTGACTCTAAATGGACCATAATGTACTAAATGAACATCATGCTGTATTGAAGAAGACTTGAAACTAGAGATTGAGACATAAACTCATGTTTACAATGTTTACTGAGGTAATAAATCAAGAGAGAAGTAGAGCCATTTTCTATAGACTTCTATACAACCAGAGGAGTCGCCCCCTGGTGGACACTAGAGAGAATGCAGCTTTAACACATGAAGCATCGGCTTCACTCTTCAGAACCAGATGTTGACGCATGCTGAACCGATACACAAACGTGCATTTCAGAGGGGTCATACTGCCCTGGAGCATGCCTTGCTCAAGGGAACCTCAGCAGTGACCAAGAGGCAAACTGGCTTCTCTCCAGCTACAAGCCCAGCAGCGCAGACAGAGAGGCACAACCAATGCCAAGGCCAGGAAAATACCAAACTAACGCACAGGAAGCATGAACACAATGTTGGTTTTGTTGAACCCGGCACACGAGGGTACGTAAAAGTAAAACATTTCATTGTTTTTGAAGTTTGTTTCACACTCGTTGAGGTAACAACCCTCCAATCAGTGTAGTGCTGCAATTATCATCCATCAGCTCTGTGTGTGTTGAGCTCCGAGACAAATCGTTCATCAAACCTCTAATCTACTTAATTGCTGCAAATAAAAGCAATTAACATCAGAGAGAGAGAGAGAGAGAGACAGAGAGAGAAGGAGAGAGAGAGACAGAGAGAGAGAGAAGGAGAGAGAGAGACAGAGACAGACAGACGGACAGAGAGAGAGAGAGAGAGACAGAGAGAGAGAGAAGGAGAGAGAGACAGAGACAGACAGATGGACAGAGAGAGAGAGAGACAGAGAGAGAAGGACAGAGACAGAGAGAGAGAGAGACAGAGACAGACAGACGGACAGAGAGAGAGAGAGACAGACAGACAGAGAGAGGAGAGAGAGAGAGACAGAGAGAGAGACAGAGAGAGACAGAGACAGAGAGAGAGAGAGAAAACATTAAAATGTTCAAAAGTTATGATCAGCTGTTGTATTGATGATCTAATTAGATGGGTCATAAATGTACTTGTATGAATATGACGATTTTAACAAAGTTTTCTTCTTCTTTTCTTCAATAACAACTAATTTAACGGAGATAAAATTGATGAAATAGTTTTGACCCCAAAAGAAGGCCTTCCACTCTGCACTTATTCTATTCGTTTGTTTCTGCACGTCTGCTCTGGTTTCTGCTCTCAGATGCTCGTTTACAGGAGATGCACTCATGACTTCTGGTGACGAGGAGTTCTCTTGAACACCGATGTTGAACACACTTACTGTAAGTCGCTTTGGATCAAAGCGTCTGCTGAATGACTGTAATGTACTGTAATTTAAGTCAGCTAGCTAGCTTGATAGCTGGCTAGCTGACTTAGCTTTGTTCAATCAGGCGGCAACCTCCGGTTCTGAAGTCGGTGCTTCATGAGTTAAAGCTGCATTCTCTCTAGTGTCCACCAGGGGGCGACTCCTCTGGTTGTATAGAGGTCTATAGAAAATGACTCTACTTCTCTCTTGATTTATTCCCTCAGTAAACATTGTAAACATGAGTTTATGTCTCAATCTCTAGTTTCAAGTCTTCTTCAATACAGCATGATGTTCATTTAGTACATTATGGTCCATTTAGAGTCACACAGACCATAAAGCAGGGGATGCTTTAGGGCGGGGCTACACGCTGATTGACAGGTGGCTACAGTTTCACAACATAAGGCAACTGTCTTGACGTGCATAAATGATCTTTTAAATTGATAAACATCATATGTGTAATTTATGGCATAATTAAAACGGGATCTCTCTCCGTTGACTGTCGTGCATATTTTAATCTGAAATAATGTCCCATAGTGGTCCAGCAGAAGGGGCGGGACTTCACCTCTCTTTTGTGACTTCTTCTCTTCTTATTCTACTGTCACTCAGATGATCTTTGTCTCTTTCAGTTGAACCATTGCGCAGCGTTTCGTTCATCTACTAAACTTATTAACATCTATTAGTAAAGAGACTTTCGACAAAATAAAAGCATCAGAGACCGTCACAATAAAGCTCTGGAGCAGCAGGTTACTCACTTTCCCAACAGTGGTGTATCTGTGTGTGTTTACGTGTGGTCCAGTATTTGAATGCTCATGCGTGACAGTAACTCATCAAAGTCGCTGTGATGGAGGGAAAGTTTGGTGTTCAAGAAAAGCAGAAGCAGACGACGTCGAGGCTCGACTGAGGGGATTCCCAGCACATCAGCGTTCCTCCATCTCTTCATGTCAACGCACATCTGCTTACAGAACGACAGTCAACCTAAATTATGTTCACAACGTATTTGTTTACATCATTTTTTCAAATAAAATTCAACTCATCTTTTTCGACAAAGACAAAAAAACACCTCAAGCGAATGTAAAAACATTTTGCTCAATTTTACAGATCTGTCGGGAGGCGGCGGGTGAAACACAGTCGGTGGAAGAAGTACTCAGAAATACTCTGTTACAAGTAAAAGTACAAAAGTATTAGCATCAAAATGTAAAACACATTTTCAAATAAACTTCTGCTTCATTATTCTCTGTTAAGAAGGATTAGGAAGAGAACGCGGTGGACGTTAACGTGACTAACGACTCTAAATGTGAGTCTTTGCGTCTTTGTTTGAGCGTTGGACGGTTCTGGGCTCCATCTAAGTTATGCTTTGTTGATTCAGGGACTAAACCAAGATACAAATAACCTTTCCACACGAAGAAATCATCTGTCCCAACTTTCAGAACGATGCACCATCAAACTTACGGTGTTCTACTGCGGCAGCGCTCTCAAACTCATCTTCACTCCGGGCCACATCAGCGTCACGGTCGCCCACAAAGGGCCGGTTGTAAATGTCACTACTCGTAACATATTGTTCAATAACTCTGCATTCACAGTTTAAAGTAGTCTTCAATGTGCTCACAATACATTTCCATGTCAAATGTACAGTAACCAGCCAAAGAGCTGCTCCTATGACTGTTTCAGTATCTCATCATTTTGACTTTCTATCTCAGAATTTCGACTATGGGGATATTTTTATTATCAAGTCTAACTTTAAATATATATATATATCTATATTTTTTTGCTGGCGGATTCGCGGACCACATGAAATGACGTGGCGGGCCGGATTCGGCCCACGGGCCGGGAGTTTGAGACCCCTGTACTAAGGACTTCACACCTCCTCATCTCGAGTTGAGGTTTACGTTGTCACTTAATGCCGACGTTGGAACGTTTATAATGTTAGTGGAGATGAAATTCAAACTCGGCTACGTTAGAGATGACGAGCCAGCACGTTTGTAGAGAAGCTTCCTGCAGACGCGGCGTAGAAGCAGCGCCGTGGAAGCAGCGGCGTGGAAGCAGCGGCGTGGAAGCAGCGGCGTAGAAGCAGCCACGTAGAAGAGGAATGGAACACGAATCAAAGAGTCGATGATTCACGTCTCATCGGCTGTGTGACGCCCGCTCCGCCGCTAACTGTCAGGCGAACTCCTTCGTATTCATGAAAAACAGGCGGATGATTGACGAGCTCATGTTCCTCCCTAATGTGCTGCGTTGACGTCGCGTGAGGAAGAGAGCTCCGCACGCCAGATCACACGAGGACGCCACAGGCTCGTCCTGCAGGACCAACGCTCGTTTGCATCAAAACTTCGCCACTTCGACCCAAAACACCTCTCGTGCCAGAGGCCTGTCGGCGCCAAATGTCCCACCTTGATCCGTGCAGTTAAACAAAACCCAAAAAGCCCACAGCCTCTGGATGTGATGGGTCTGATTTACGGCCGAGCGTGACGGGCTAATGACGGGTTTCAGGCTCTTGAGCTGCGTTTTACAGACTGGAAGAGCTGGTTTCTCAGACGCTGCTCCCTGATCAGCTTCAAACCTCCACCGGTGATGAAGACCAGCGGGAGGAAGAACTGATCCTGAATCAGCAACCCCGGAGGCAACCCCTCCCCACACCACCACCTGGACGGGCGGCCGTGATTGGCTGAGAGGAGTTTGGGAGCTCCGGCAGTGAAAACGTTGGTTTTCTATGAATCACTGAAAGAGCTCTAATTAAGAGTAACGACGGCTGTGAGTCTGCAGAGCGATGATGAAGATAATTACACTTAATCACAAAGAAAACAACATTTCCGCGTGACGTTAATGCAGTAGTGCAGCCTCTCACTGTTATTGACACCAGTGCTTCATTTCCGCATTGGTTAGTCGACGGTGAAATCTCTGTTCATGTTCTCACACAGACGTCGATCACAGACTCGGCTCCTTCAAACCTCCGGGTCGGTGGTTCGATCCTCCGGGTCGGTGGTTCGGTCCTCGAGCGAGACGCTGAACCCCGACCTGCTCCTGCAGAGGACAGATTTCATGTTTGTGGCGTAAGAGACGATTCAAGTTTGATGAAAAGAAGCAATAATAAAAATGTCAAATCATATCCGTCAGTCAAAATTGGAGCTACTTTCTCTGAGTCAAGACGTTAACGTGAGAAACAAAGTCCAAAACGTTGAGAAAGACAAAGCTTTTGAATGCATCATAAACGCACTAATAATGTGTTATGATTTATCATAGAGCTGTGTAATTATAGTTATCAGCAACAATTAACATTCATAATGATTTACAACAATAATCATCAGGCATAAAGCATTTAATTATACTTAATGCTTCATTGACTTCATAAATACTTTTTTAATTTTGAGTATTTCATTTAATACCGTTTAACGTTGTTCTTGCATAGATTTTATATTTGAATAACTTAAAGCAAACAATGACGACTTCTAGTGATTTATAGTCAATTATTAAACATTATAACAATATTTTAACAGTGTTCATTTGAATAATAACGTATTACAACTATTATGAATTATAATACACTCTATAAATAGTGAAAGTAACAAAGTTAGCTGCTAAGCTGCTCCAGCACGGAAACGTTTCAGGTCGACTTCTCGATCACACGAGGAGATGACTGTGATTTAATGATCCACACATAACGACATCACACCAATAATTATTGTTTTGCGATCTCGGGAGACGCATCATCTTCTGGTGATTATGACATAAGTTTATGATTTCCGATCATTAGTTTCTTTCCTTTGTGGAGGAGACGGATTATTTCCACCGTCGGTAAAATAATTCATGAGAGAAAAAAACAAAAGTGTGATGTTGAGATCAAGAAATAATTGTTCTGTGATCACGAGAAAAAAAAAAAACACTAAATAATTACACCTGTGACATTTTTCTAGCTTCTGGAGAAAACATACACGCACGCACACACACACACACACACACACACGACAATGTGACCCAACCTGTCGTGCAGGTGAGCAGCAGCAGTCAGGAAAAAACACCAATTACACGAATGTTTGGAATACAAACAGCCGCCCATCATGGCCCTCAAACAGGACGCCAGTTTCCAGACGGTAACGGCGACCGTCAAATGTCCCGACTCATCTGTCACCCACCAGCAGCTGCTCGCATAACAGCTGAGTCGCTCACTTTCAGAGGATTTTCTTCCAGGAAAACAAACTAGAAAAATAATAGCAGACGTCGAGTCTGAGCCCGGCGGCTGAATAACCTCCAGTAGTGGATTGACATGCACTCATAATGAGATCTGATCATGATGATTGCGCTCGACAACACTTTATACACTTGATGGCGTTGATAGCGAGTTAATGAGAAGAGCAGTGATGCTGCAGGACACAAAGTGTTTAAAATTATGAATGGAAATGAATTAAATTAGCTACAATCAGTGGATTCACTCGCTGAGCTGAAGTCAAGTCACAATATTAGTAAATATTGTGATTATTCAACGTGAATTAACATATTTATCACAATAAGAAAGAACGAAGTAATTATCAAGCAAGAGTAAAAGATCAGAAGATATTCAGTTCCCCTTGTGAATAAACCCATAATTAGAGATCTTGTACTAGAGCTAGGCTAGCTGTTTCCAGTCTTCATGCTAAGCTAAGCTAACTGAAATTCATCTGAACATCTCACTTTCTGTAGATAGATGTGGATACAAACGAATCCTTCTGAGGTAACAAAAATACAGCGATTTTTATTTTTAGTTGCTGAAACACGAAAGAAAACAAACATTAATTAATATCATATAATATTATATTTAATTTCTGCCAATAGATCCCCCATAATGCTCGACACTGGCCCTTTAAGACTGAAGAACGAAAGCATCGGACGTCTCAGAACGTTCCCGAAAACAACGTCCGTTCAACTGACAGCGCCCTCTAGTGGCCGTAGTCATACGACAGTTAGACCGTCATCCCCAAACCTAAACCACGAGTTTATTGTTGTAGCCATGACAACAAAGGTTCATAACAAAGCAGTAATGGCAACCCGAACCAGGATCAAGTTAAGACAAACGTCGTAGCATCCCCTGCTTTATGGTCTGTGTGACTCTAAATGGACCATAATGTACTAAATGAACATCATGCTGTATTGAAGAAGACTTGAAACTAGAGATTGAGACATAAACTCATGTTTACAATGTTTACTGAGGGAATAAATCAAGAGAGAAGTAGAGTCATTTTCTATAGACTTCTATACAACCAGAGGAGTCGCCCCCTGGTGGACACTAGAGAGAATGCAGCTTTAACTCATGAAGCTTTGACTTTAAAGAACCGGAGGTTGCCGTCTTGTTTTTTTTATTTTTATAACCTTTCCCCGTCTGTTGTTCAGCCTCCGTCAAAGTCCGTTTGTGTTGGTGTGCTTTCATTTTTTTGGGGGCTCCGCTCTCCTTAATGTTATTTGTTGGAAAACTTTCAACTGCTAAATACAATTTGCATTGTTTTTCAAAGTCTTCCTTTAAGCTCTTGGCTGTTTTAGAGTGTTTTATTCCAAAGTTGTATTTTTTCCCACGAGCTGGATTTTTGATAATTTTAACACTTGTAGTTCTTTGTATTTCATATCCATGAAGATAAAAACGTGTGAAAAGAAGTGCAGCTTTGAGTTATGAAACCTTCATTCAGCAGGATGGTAATTACATTAGATTTAGATGAATTGTCCCAAAGAACAGCAAACGTTGAGTCTTTAAACGAGAAGCCTTCATCTTAAGAAGCAACAAGTTCAGGTTTTAAATGAAGTTTTGAAGAGAAGATGACTGGATTCAGTCTTGTGCTGTGATCGGCGTCAGTGTGTTCGGGGCGGTGACAGCCGGTCCGACCCGAGGCGATGACTGACTGACAGCCGACGGGCCGCTGCTTTGTCGTCTTTGTTTACAGCATCGACAGTTTTGCGTGTTTGATGGAGGATTAGAGCTCATTAAGGGAGCGAGGCTGGTCGCCAGGAGCTGCTCACTCATACATTATACTGCTCTCTCTCGCTCTCTGTTTCATTCAACATACACAAGCTTTATTACCCATATTCTCACGTTCATACTAATGTTGAAGTGTACAGTTTAATATCCATGAACTTAAAATAGGAATTCATGTTTTTATGTAAAGACATCTCATCTAATAACTTCTGTCTGTGTTCAAAGAAACACATGCAAACTAACTGACGTTTGCAGGTTATCATGCAGCTCGTAGATATTCCATGTAATCCACGTAATCAGGAAGTATGAACACAAGGCGGGTGAGACGGCAGTCAGATGAGTAAAAACAAACACTTATTAAACCAGGAGACCGCTGTTTGTTCACCACGTGAAACGAGACGTTAACGTTGATTTAATGGACACGTAACATCGTACCAAAGTAAGGTCTCTTCCGTCGTCATTTTAACCCAAACATTAATCTTTTCCTGAACCTAAAGAAGTATTTCATGATCTTTTACTAAACGGACCATAATGTACACAATGAACATCATGCTGTATTGAAGAAGACGTGAAACTAGAGATTGAGACATAAACTCATGTTTACAATGTTTACTGAGGTAATAAATCAAGAGAGAAGTAGAGTCATTTTCTATAGACTTCTATACAACCAGAGGAGTCGCCCCCTGGTGGACACGAGAGAGAATGCAGCTTTAAGCCAGTCCAAGTTTGTGCTATAATTGAAGAATTCCCCTTAAGACGTTTCTGAATCATCAGGTCCCTGAGCATGGACCGGACGGACGGACAACCTGAAAGACTTGAAGGCGAGATTGTAGTTTGGTCGTGTTGGGCTAATCACATGTAGCATTAATACCTTAAAGGCATTCATTGTCTGTGTTCATGCAGAGATCATCAGAAAAGGAGACTTGAAGATGTCCGTCTGTAGATTTTCAACACTTTGTCTCCTCAGACTGGATTCACTCCATAAAACCCGTCATGTCAGAAACACCGGAGCTCAACAACGAAGCCTGAAGTGTAAAATAAAAGAGAGCGAAAGCTGATTGGAGCTCCTGAGGGCGATGAGGAAACAACATGATTGGACAGCTTCCTAACTGGCATCGAGCTTCCTGGTGAAACCCTGCAGGCGAATCTGAGGGTGACGTCGTAGTAAAAAATCGAACGGTCCTCTGTCATTAATTCACCTCTGATACAAGTCAGCACAGGTGATCCCACACAGGTACGCTGCAGCTGCAGGCGGAGGCTGAGCTGCTCGGGTCTCCTGCTGAGACAGACTCATCCTGCGGTTCTTTATTAGAGGGGAGAGGAATGCGGAGGTTGTGGATTCCCAGAAATGGAAAGTATTTGAGTTTTACACAAACAAACGGTCGCCGTCTTCACCTGATGCACTCACCTGATGCACACCTGTGTGTCAGTCAACACAGGGAGGAGCCACAAGACGTATCACACTTTGAGCTTCGATATATATTACAATTAATTATCTTTTTTTTTAAATAACCACGATGCACACAGGAAGTGTAATTATCCATTCACAAAAATAAAATGGGATAATTGTACATTCCTGGAGTATTTTCTCCTCAAGCTACTTTCTACTTCTACTGTAGTACATGTATCTGACAGTTTGAGTTTAGTTTTAGATTTATTTTTGATTAATCAATTAATCAATGAGTGGATTGACAGAAGATTTATGTGAAACTATTTTAAGTAATTTTTTCATGTACAAATATTTGATGGCTCCAGATTTAATATGAAGATTTGCTGCTTTTCCTACTAATAATTGTAATAATTGACAGATTATTTTCACTGTCTGGTATTAGTACTTTTAACACAGTATTTTTAGAGTACAGTATCTGCAGTGGAGGATCTGAATACTTTTCCACATCTCGTCGGTTTATTCGCGACAGAAAGAGGAACTCTTCCAAACAATCAAACCATCAAAATCAAGTGTTTCAGATTGAGACGATAAATGATCATTTCTTCTCACAAACTAACACTTTGATGCAACACTGGTGAAGCAGCTGGCTGTTCGTACCCAGCAAACAGCAGCACTTGAACGCATCACCAGATCAAACTTCCTGCTGCAGTCTGAGGCTGGAGGTGTTGGACAAAAGGTGGAGGCTTCTGGTATGTGTCATGTGAGACGGGGCCTGTAGCTCTGACACTTGTTTCACAACACACACATAATTGCAGCTTTATGCAGATGTGGAGGGCGTTTTAACGTGTCTTCTTTCCTCGCAGCTGGAGTTCTTTTCTAAACAAACGTCTCATTACGAAGAGCAGACGAGTGAAAATGAGGCCTTTAAACTCCGTCATTTCTCTCTACGTTCTCACTTATTCCCTCAGTAAACATTGTGAACATGAGTTCATGGTCTCAGTCTCTAGTTTCAAGTCTTCTGCGATACAGCATGATGTTCAATGCAAATTGTATTTAGTCGTTAAAAAATGTTTTCTAAGTTTTCTAACAAATAATGTTAAGGACAACGGAGCGCCCCAAAAATTGAAAGCACACCAACACAAACGGACTTTGACGGAGGCTGAACAACAGACGGAAAAGGTTGTAAAAAAACAAACAAGGCGGCAACCTCCGGTTCTTAGAGTGAAGTCAAAGCTTCATGTGTTAAAGCTGCATTCTCTCTAGTGACCACCAGGGGGCGACTCCTCTGGTTGTATAGAAGTCTATGAGAAAATGACTCTACTTCTCTCTTGATTTATTACCTCAGTAAACATTGTAAACATGAGTTTATGTCTCAATCTCTAGTTTCAAGTCTTCTTCAATACAGCATGATGTTCATTTAGTACATTATGGTCCATTTAGAGTCACACAGACTTTAAAGCAGGGGATGCTTTAGGGCGGGGCTACACGGTGATTGACAGGTCTCTACCAGAGACGTATACGGCGTCTCTACGTCACTCCTCCTCAGTCCATATATGGTCACTTCCTGTTCACTGGTTGCAAAAAGCCAAGATGGCGACGGCCAAATCACCCAACTCGAGGCTTAAAATTGAACAACTTAATGCTTAATGCACATTTTTGTCACAGCGTTGCTAAGTGACAACTTTGTTTGGATAATTTCCTGTAATCAGTTTTGCACGACAGAATGAGCAAGCTAATCGTTAATCCTACCGTTCTTTGATGCTACACCGGTTGCAGAAAATAAACTTAACAGCGGGCCACCTTTCCATCTCTCTAATAATTTAGCCTTCTGTGGTGAAACAATCGTGGCGGATAAGGATGTTAGCAGAAGGCTAAGCTCAACTATTAGCAACATATTTCTCTCCATCTCTGAAACGCTTTGCCGATATTGTAGCTCGCCAGAGCCTCAAATCACAGCTAATCATCTCAAATCGGCTGTAAAAGCGTCGACACGAAGCACAAAATATAAATGTAGTGACTTCTCTCACGGCCTGCAGTAATGTCTGTCCTTTACAGAAGTTTCACAAACTGGAATAAAAGCTTTAAAAAGGAACAAAGCGACGAAAAGTGTTACTGTTTACATTGCAACTGCCAATTATCCCCCCCCCACACACACACACACACATTCTTCTGCAAAAACGAAGATTTTTATTCAAATTGGCTCCTTTCTGCTCGTTAGCGCACCTGTGCTCTCCTACACCTAATTAAAAGTAAAATCCTGCAAATTTCTGCATCCGCCGACGGTGGCTCTGTTACCAAATATTGAGCAAGGTAGCACTGTGCTAATTAATGTTAGGGGGGGGGGGGGGGGGCGCCGGCTCATTTACATAAGCCTGAGCAGGGAAGAGAGAAAAACAACAGGACCGCACGTCGCCGCGCTGCAGCAGGCGGGCGCTCGCTGTTGTGTTGCTTCAGACCCTCGAGCCCTTTTAACGCTCTTCTTCTTCGTTGGTAGGTTCAGTGGGGGGGGGTTGTATTCTATTTTGACCCCAGAAACAGTGTGTTACTGTTAAGATTGGCGGAGGTAAAAAAAAAAAGAAGGAATCCTGCAGGTTTCAAGGTGCATAGTAATTTTCTTTCACCCAAAATGAACGTGTAAATAATGTTGGATTCCATTGATGTCAGCTGGGTGCTAATCACACGAGAAAAGGGAATATTGAATACTGCAACAATTAGCAGGTTTGATGGAGACACGCAACCTTAGTGCAGCGCTTATATTTAACTCTAACAAATGACTAAAACAGTGTCTGAGGAATTGCAATTATAGGCAGCCATTGAGGTGTCGGGGAAGGCAAAAACACAGGCGGAAACTAAAAACAGTGACGGAGGTGAAGAGAAGAAGAGAAGAAGGAAACACAGGAGCAGCACAAAGCACATCCAGGTCTGAACTCAGGACCTGAAGACCTGCTGAACCGCCTCAAAAGAGACGGAATAAACCTTTCAGTGGAGCAAGAAGACTCAAGACTTCTCAACATAACCCACTCCGCCTGTCTGAAACGCTCACAGATTCTATGAAACTTGTACAAGCGAATGATGGTTTTATGTACTAAAGGAAGTTCTCAGCTGCCTGTGGACTGAAAAGGACCCGCGATGCGTCCGACAGAGGAAGAAGAAGTACCACAGTGTAGAAATACGCTGTTTACATGTAAAGGTGCCAGCATCAAAATATACTGAATGTACCAAAAGTAAAAATACTCATTATGCAGAATGATAAATATATCATTGTATTATAATTGTTGATGGATTAATGTGTTCATCCCCAGTGAGCACTAACCCGGATTTCAACGTTGATTTCTGGTTGAAAAAGCGTTGATATGGGGTCTGAACGTCGAAGACGTATTTTAACCGTCTTTTGAACCGGCTAAATTACAGTTACAATATCAACGTGTCACAAAACACCAATTTGTTTTAAAATATTGATGGTTTGTTCAGTTGTAGGTTGAAAGAGACGCGATTTTGGTTCCTTTAAATGTATTTCTCCAAAAGCATATTCCGCTGTCCGTTCACATGTGGTCTACACGAAGACATCATTTCAACGCATTCAATGTCTCATATAAAACATCGTAAATATGGAACTATAGACTGTGTGCTGTCAACAAGAAGCTCACAGGACATCATAATGAGAGCAGAGCACATTATGTCTGCATATGTTCACTAAAATACAACTCAGTGTTTACTGCTGGAATACGCATGCGCACGGACTCTCTGCATTGTTCTAAGTTGGAGGCTGGAAACACGACCAGGTTTGAGCTAGCTAGCTCTTACTGAGTGATGAGGAAGTGAACGAGCTGACGGGATAAACGAGGCTTCACGCTAACGACATACTCTGTAAGTACTTGAACTACTTTATTCCAGTATTGCAAACCGAAATATTATTACCATACCATTAATATCATGTTATGATCATCATGCGGGCGAGGCTGCTAGCTTGTTAGCATGTAGCGTTAGCAGTTTACGAACAGTAAACAGTACACATGTGTGTTAGTTAATGTACTGTACTAACGTTAATAGATCATGGTCAAAACATTGTTGTTTGGGTTATGGCAATATATAAACAATATTGTGTAATATCCAGGTCAGCATCGTTCCGTTGAAGACACGTCTATGGTCTCCGGTGTAGAGACGTTCAAAACTGGTCCAAGTCAATATGTTTTTTAATACCTGAAACCGGCTCCTGTGTGGCTTTGAAAACGACATTTAAAGAAGGAAAAGGAGATTATGTTTTTATATAAAGAACATTGTTATATTTATATTGTGCTTTAATAAATACAAATGAACTGTTGCTGTGTCACTTGGTCTTTTGTCCTGTAAGTGGAAACTGTTGATGTGTTATATACCCAGAAGCACTGTAAGCATTTCGGCGTTGAATACACGGTTAAAACACGGTGAGGTTGAATACACGGTTAAAACACGGTGAGGTTGAATACACGGTGAGGTTGAATACACGGTGAGGTTGAATACACGGTTAATACACGGTGAGGTTGAATACACTGTTAAATCACGGTGAGGTTGAATAAACGGTTAAATCACGGTGAGGTTGAATACACGGTTAAAACACGGTGAGGTTGAATACACGGTTAAAACACGGTGAGGTTGAATACATGGTTAAAACACGGTGAGGTTGAATACACGGTTAAAACACTGTGAGGTTGAATACACGGTTAAAACACCGTGAGGTTGAATACACGGTTAAAACACGGTGAGGTTGAATACACGGTTAAAACACGGTGAGGTAGAATACACGGTTAAAACACGGTGAGGTAGAATACACGGTTAAAACACGGTGAGGTTGAATACACGGTTAAAACACCGTGAGGTTGAATACACGGTTAAAACACGGTGAGGTAGAATACACGGTTAAAACACGGTGAGGTTGAATACACGGTTAAAACACGGTGAGGTTGAATACACGGTTAAAACACGGTGAGGTAGAATACACGGTTAAAACACGGTGAGGTTGAATACACGGTTAAAACACGGTGAGGTTGAATACACGGTTAAAACACCGTGAGGTTGAATACACGGTTAAAACACGGTGAGGTAGAATACACGGTTAAAACACCGTGAGGTTGAATACACGGTTAAAACACGGTGAGGTTGAATACACGGTTAAAACACGGTGAGGTTGAATACACGGTTAAAACACGGTGAGGTTGAATACACGGTTAAAACACGGTGAAAAGTGAAAGGTTTTTCGCCGACTATTTGTAGACGTTGATTCAACGCTCACCTTTAGACCAGATATCAACGTGATGTCCAATACTGGCTTTCAACTGATAAATGTGGATGTGGTTTCTTAGTAAGCCTCTAAATCATGATATATTAGTATTAGCACAATGTAGAGGACGAAAAATTATAGTATTGCAAATCACGTTTAAATCTGGTGTAAGCGTGAACGTCCTTTCAACGTCTACAAATAGTCGGCGAAAAAACTTTCACTTTTGAACGTTTTTTCAACGTCGGGCATAGACGTCTTTTAAACGTCTTTTGAACCAAAAAATGCTCACTGGGTCACTTTAACGTTGCAGCTGGTAAATGTGGAGCTCATTTTAATGACTTTATATATGCTGCTGGTAGTTTAATATAAAATAATACATCATCATCTATTAGTTGTATATATTTCGTTTTAACAATCTGAATCAGTAAAGTTAATAAATAAATGCAGTGCAGTAAAAAGTATTTCCCTCTGAAGAAAAAAAAAAAAGTATTTCCCTCTGAGATGTTGTGGAAGAGAAGTATAACGTAGTAGAAAATAAAAAATACCCGAGTTAAGTACAATTACCTCAAAATTGTGAGTACTGGTGTAAAAGTGAAATATATTGCGGCTGCACAGCTTTTCCATCAAATGGAAATATTTTACATCTTTTTTGATGTCAGCTGCAACTCTTTAGACTCATTTCCTCAAAATTCTACTAAATACTACCAAATATACACGTGACTAACAATTGAAAACGCCTGACTAACAACTGACGTCTACTTTTGGTTTCACACGGGACACGATCATTGGCCTCCTGGCTGAAACTCACTGTGTGGACTCCCTCAGTCTGTTGACGACGTCAGCTGCTCTGAGCGTCTAGAGCACATGTGTCAAACTCAAGGCCCGCGGGCCGAATCCGGCCCGCCACGTCATTTTATGTGGCCCGCGAATCCGCCAGCAAAAAAAAAAAAAAAAAAAAAAGATTAAAAGTTTGACTTGAAAATAAAAGTATCCTCATGGTCGAAATGATGAGATAGAAAGTTGAAATTATGAGACAGCATGTTGTCTGTGTACTGACATTAAAACTATCACAACAGGTGGACAGGAGAGGAAACAGCCCGAAAAGAGGTTTTCCAACAATTGAAAAAGATCCACAAATAATCCCAAAATGTCCATGAAGAGAAAAATTG
Source organism: Melanostigma gelatinosum (assembly GCF_949748355.1). Classification (NCBI taxonomy): domain Eukaryota; kingdom Metazoa; phylum Chordata; class Actinopteri; order Perciformes; family Zoarcidae; genus Melanostigma; species Melanostigma gelatinosum. The sequence goes on from NC_136638.1 coordinate 28,317,254, forward strand.
ATGCAGAGGGAAGAAAATGTAATGAAAGATGGGAACGGGAATACATGTTTGTGCTTCAAGGAGAGAAACGGGTCTGTCTTCTGTGTTATGAGGCGTGTCGGTGACATTTTGACACCAAACACGGAGCTAAATTTAGCCTCCAAGAAAAACATCAAATTGTCCAAGAATTAAAAGGCAGACTGCAATCACAGCAGAATATATTTACAAAAGCTACAATATTTGTACACTTGAATAAACAATAATCAAATGCAGAGAGAGTTATTTACCAATATGTTAGGAGAAGTTAGTTATACAGTCTTACATTTATAACCGGCCCTTTGAGGGCGACCGTGATGCTGATGTGGCCCAGAGTGGAAATGAGTTTGACACCCCTGGTCTAGAGTGATGTGAATGTGTTTACATTGGAGTTAGTTGAAAGACCGGTGCGTCTGATACGGAAGCTAAAGGGTGCCTCCGTCGCTATCAGACGCCTACGAGGCACTAATCAAGGGAGTAAGAACGTATTGTCGTAACACTCAAGAAGCTAAAGATCTGACGCTCTAAAAACTGATTTCATGACTCGTTGAAGCTCAATACCAACAAACAGAAGATGTAACTGACACGTCGCTGCTCCCGTCTTCATGAGGCTGGTGTGCATTTTAAGGCCATCAGTCGTCGTTACGGTCATATTAATCTTATTAATTGTGACGTTATATTCCACTGCTTGTCAAACGTCAGTGAATCAAAATGAATCGTGTTAAAGTTATGCCAATTACACAACTAACTGCAAAAATGTATCTAAACTATCATATTAATATATATTTATGTTCATAAAAGAAAATGAAAGAAAATGTTTAATGTAACGTCTAAAACGACACAAAGAGACTAGTTTAGAGCCACTTGCCTTTTGATGAATTGAGGGGAATTTAATAGTTTTCATATTTAAATGCAAAATTAACTTTACTTATGTCTAACAAACTTCATGTAATTGAATGGTTCTTTAAAAATGTCCATGCGGCCTTAGAAGTGATTGTTGTCCAACTGACTCCACCTCCAGGTTTCCCAGCCGCAGCAAAGACATTAGTTAGTGAGCTCAGCTAATTTGTTTAAAAAGGTACAAGCAGGTTAAGAGGAGGCCTCGTTATCCGGCTCTGTCTTTTCAAACAGTGACAGCGAGGCCCCCTCTTTCTCTCTGCTTGTTTAGCTGCAGCCATGCATGCTTAAGACCGGGGGAGGAGGACGCCGCATCCTGCAAATTAGCAGGCTGATTTCCCTCGCGGGGTTTGGACAGAGAGAACCCCACGGCTCATCGCCAACAACCCTAAAACACTAAAACACTAAAAGGCCGGCTCGCCGTCACAGTGGCTGAGGGGACATGGCCGCCTCCGATTCAAAGCGCTGCAGCCGATGTTTTTACAGGCGCGGATTACCCAAATGTCCACTGCACGGTCGGTTTGTCCGTGGCCAGGTGAGGTGGTGATGGACAAACTAAAGTTTACGACCTGCAGTCTGAATTATGAGGGAAGAAGACAAGAACGTTCGTTCAGATGTTTGTCGAAGACGGATTCATGAAAACATGGATTCACTGCAGTAAAAACACATGTTTACAGGGCTGGAATGTAACTAAATACATTTACTGGAGTAGTACTTGTGTACTTAAAGGTCCAACCAAGTTTTCAATGAAAGGCTGAGGTTCTACGCAGAATCATTTGCTTCTGAAGAACCTTTTTTTGAAGAAAGGGGTCTTCCAATGGTGACTACGGGTTTCATCAAGAACCCTTTTTTATCCAAAGAACCTGTTTTGGTGGAAAGACTTCTTAAAGGGTGTTGAAAGCATTGGTGTTAAAAGTGAACGCACACAACAAAGATCAAACACCCCAAAAGCTGTGATCGTTGTGGGTTACACTGCACCACATCAGGGTTCTAGATTAAACCCTTGGAATAGAAAAGGGTTCTCGGTAGAACCCCTCAAGTGTGTTAGAGATGAAACCATTGAAATGTGGGTAGTTTCCAGATGAAGCCTCGGGATATAAAAGGCTTCAAGATTAAAATGACCTGGGCGGGTTGTTGTTAGCACCCTTAGAGGGTGTAAAGGTTCTGGATATAACCTCCAGAGTGGACATTATTATACTTCATTCAAAATAATAATGACGGGATTTATTTTAATCAATAAAAATACAATATATATATTAGTGCTGGGCAACGATTAAAATATTTAATCGCGATTAATCGCATCGATTTTTTGCAATTAATCGCATTGTTATGGCAAGGTTCAATAATGAATTCAAAAGTAGTGTATTGCGCACTTTTATTTTAAAAGTACTACTATATGAACATATGCTATATGCTGACACGGTGAAACAATTCAAATCTGTTTCACAACAACACGTTTTTTCTAATCAGAAGTGACATTTGCTTCTTTTCCGGAAATTATCCTTTGGCTAAGCCCCGCCCCCTCACTGTTGCCGTAGAGCCCACACTGTCACTAACTGCACTTTACTGAAGAGGCACTTAAGAGGCAGTGTAACATGATGGCCGACAGAGCCTCCCCTCCCTCCCTCTGCCCATGTAAATATGTGGAGCTGATTGGAACAAGCAGGGTAATAATGGCATACGTGTTTTACATGAAGTGCAATGAGCCAGTAAACTGCTTTGGTTTGTCTTTCTGTTTCTGTGTGCGTGCAGAGACGGTCAGGTCTGATAATGACTCTGTGCTTACTTTTGTTCTCTGCCAGAACAAATGCTCTCCCACACATCGTCAGATACTCAATGTGCCGATGATACTGAAGCTGAAACAAGCTCTTCTTTTTCTGCTCTTTTTTTTGTCAGCAGCATAATGAGGAAATCAAGCTTAAAGAATAATTCAAGTATTATTCGCTGGGATCAGCGTTGACCTCCTGTACTTACTGGACACAGTTCTTCTGTATAATGAGGATTATTATTATTTTCCGCTCACTTTCAGTTTGACCTCCAATTAAAGAGGTTTAGAAAATCTGGATAAACTGTTGGTCTGTTTCCAACCCGTCTGCTGTGTTTCTTCTTTTTAGTCAGTACAAATAGTAGTATTGTGATCATTATTATTGATAAAAATGATGGACTGAGCTATGTTGCAATATTTCAGAGATATCGTTTAAAAACTGAGAAAGAAATATCTGATCAACTATTGAATCATACAGCAATTTCATCTTTTTGATCCATGTTAGTGTCTTATTATATATTTACATTCAATCAACTGATTTGCATTTTATTCATGCAACGGTTTCTGAAATGTGCTTAAAACGTGTGAAACAATTTAAATTAAACAAAAGTAATACTTGTTCTGACCACTGATGATTATCACTTCTTAAAACATATCTTTAAAGTTAGGTTAAGTTAAGTTTTTTTATACTAACACATCATTATATGGCCGACAATAATTGGTTTTATTATTAAATCTTGTACATTGTTTGGTATTTTATTCCTACTATTGAATTATTTTTAATTGTCTGATTTTATTTTCGAAACTTAATGAGTATTATCATTATTATTAATATTATTATTATAATATAAATATATATAAAACTACAAGCTAAAGACGCTAATGCTATGTTCACACAAATATCCAGGGAAACTAAACGCCGTCTGTCTGAGTTTAAAACATTATCCGGTGACGTGTTCACTGTATCTAGCAGGCTACCATCAGCTGCTTTACTACAGCTGTATCAACACAAAATAAACTATTTTCTTGGGATTTAATTGCAATTATCGGACAAGAAAGAACGCCGAAATAACTACATAATGATGCAAATTGTAAAAAGTCAAGTTTGTCCACAAAAACGAAAACTTTTTTAAAAGCTTGTTTTCTGAATGGAGCTCGGACCGATCGATGCTAGGCTATGCTAACACTGTAGCAGCTCCATCGACACTCAGAATAACATAGAGGCGTAAATACGGCAGCGTTGTTATTGTTTGTACCATATGGTTATTACACATACATGTATACCATATTTACATACTTTCACACTCGTCATTGAACCATTTATTTCATTGTTTATGTAAAAAGTACTCCTAAAGATAAGTCTCCTTGTGTGGCGTCTGCTCAGCTCAGCTTTGTCCTCACACCGTTTAATAATAGTTCATATTTGGAGAGAGCCTCTGAAGAAAACACAAAAAAACGGACTGGGCTGTTAGTACAGAAACCTCTTGCCAGCACCGAGACAGTCGGTGTGAGTTTAAAGCGTTGGTTTAAAAGTTGTAATCGTAAGCATATGCATCGCAATCTGTTCTGTTATTTATTGATGCGCTAATCACCGAGCACACCAACATTTCTCTCCCTCCTCTCTCTCCGCCTGCAACGAAGGAGCTCATACGAATCTGGAAGGATTTCACAAGTAATACTTCATTGGCTAATCTCACTCCATGACTCTAATTAACGCATCATTAAAAGCATAATTCAGATAATTATAATTTCTCACTTTTTAAATGAGGAGACGGGGAAGAGAGGGGAAGGGTGTCTGAGGAGCCAATTTAGCGAGCGAAACAGATTTCTGAGGCGAGCGAGGTGGGCGAAGAGAGAGAGAAGCAGGAGAAGAGGCCTACAGCGCTACACAAAAAACCTGCAGCCGTTAAAAGTGTGTGAGAAGTGAGACTGGAGATCACATCACAACGAGGCTCAGAGGATCTGGATCTCCGCCCGACGTTCACCTCAAAAACACAAAAAGGTTTCATTACGAGGAGGTCGTGTCGCGTGTGTCTTACGAGGGAATTCGTGGCCAATTTTACCTTCTACCGTATTTATATTTATACGTTTTACAAGCTGATTAATGAATATATTTAAAGGATTCCAACAGAGTTTGGATCCTGGTAATGTGAAGAAGGCAGAATACACGGAAAAGATTGATGCACGTAATAGAGTTCTGCAGGGACAACGTATGTTTGTAGTCCAACAGGAAGTTGGCCAAAAGCCAATAGGATTCTTCCATTGGATTCTGGATTATTACATAAAATAATCTGTGTCAAACAAAACATTTATGATTGTGACAGGTTTAGTTCATCAAGATAATCTTCACTAATGAACTCCTCTTTTATGACGTTTGAAGTTTAAAGTCAAGAGCTAATGTTAGTCTATAAAGGAACTCCACCACGGTCACCTGACTTCACGTTAGTCTATAGAGGAACTCCACCACGGTCACCTGACTTCACGTTAGTCTATAGAGGAACTCCACCACGGTCACCTGACTTCACGTTAGTCTATAGAGGAACTCCACCACGGTCACCTGACTTCACGTTAGTCTATAGAGGAACTCCACCACGGTCACGTGACTTCACGTTAGTCTATAAAGGAACTCCACCACAGTCACGTGACTTCACGTTAGTCTATAAAGGAACTCCACCACAGTCACGTGACTTCACGTTAGTCTATAGAGGAACTCCACCACGGTCACGTGACTGCACGTTAGTCTATAGAGGAACTCCACCACGGTCACATGACTTCACGTTAGTCTATAAAGGAACTCCACCACGGTCACGTGACTTCACGTTAGTCTATAGAGGAACTCCACCACGGTCACGTGACTTCACGTTAGTCTATAAAGGAACTCCACCACGGTCACATGACTTCACGTTAGTCTATAAAGGAACTCCACCACGGTCACATGACTGCACGTTAGTCTGTAAAGGAACAAATAAACAAATAAATAAATCTGCATTTCTCCACCACGTGACCGTGGTGGAGAAATGCAGATTTATTTCCGCGTTTTTGTTCACAAGCCAAAGCTACACCTGGGAAACTGTTAGCCGTATGCCGTTAGCAACACGTGCCACACTAGATTAGCACAACAAGCTGGCTGCCCTGCGAGTCAGTGTCACTATGGCGAGCGTGAAGGAAACAGAGGAGCTGGCTCCTGTTCAGCTCCAACAAAGAGAGAGTTGAATGGAAGACGAGGTTGTGAATATAAAAACATCTGTCATGCTAACGTACATTCAACGATGTTATCATGAAATCAGTTCATTAAATGTCCCCAGTACTGTCTGTTCATAATCAATGAAAACAAAGGCATCGTTATGCTCTTATTTCTTTCTGTACCAAACTCAAACCGAACTGTGACTCCGGCTGCACTGTTTAAAACTGAATCTGCAGAACTTCCTGTTTTCTGCATTTATTCAAATAGTTGCAATCATTTCCATCTAACTACTATGACACAGAAACAACAGCGGCCTACAGAGCACTTCCCCAACCACAACTCACTGCATTTACATCCAGACATAACATGAACATTAAGAGAGTCCGTGGGTGTTTCTGTAAGTCCAGGATGCTTCCTTGGTAGGACGGGTCCTTGTATGTGTGTGAGTGTGTGTGTGTGTGTGTGTGTGTGTGTGTGTGTGTGTGTGTGTGTGTGTGTGTGTGTGTGTGTGTGTGTGTGTGTGTGTGTGTGTGCGTGTGAGTGTGTGTGAGCGTGCGTGTGTGAGTGAGAGTGTGTGCGTGTGTGTGCGTGCGTGTGTGTGTGAGCGTGTGTGCGTGCGTGTGTGAGTGTGTGTAGATTTCAGGTGTGTGATGTCATCAGAAAGGCAAATGTTCCTGGCAACTGTCCAAATCAATTATCCCACCTTCAAACACACCGATTCTCTCATCAGAGGTGTGAACGAGGTAAGCATCTCTCTCTCTCTCTCTCTGTCTCTCTCTCTCTGTCTCTGTCTCTCTCTCTCTCTGTCTCTCTCTCTCTCTCTCTCTGTCTCTCTCTCTCTCTCTCTCTGTCTCTGTCTCTGTCTCTCTCTGTCTCTGTCTCTCTCTGTCTCTGTCTCTCTCTGTCTCTCTCTCTCTCTCTCTCTCTGTCTCTCTCTCTCTCTCTCTCTCTCTCAACACAGTGGAATGTAAGTCAGTACTTAAGTATTTAAAGTGTCTGCTACTTTTTACTTCTAATACTAACTATCTCTAACTTACTATCTCAGAGGTAAATATTGTACTTTTTAGTGCACTACATTTCTCTTTAATTGAGATTAGTATTATATAATACAACAATTTATTTATATATATATATATATACTGTATATCAATGCATACAACTCCGCAATATCAACATTTGGTATATCCTATTTCATATGTACAATTTTTGTTTTTTTATGGTTTACTTATTGATTATATCTAAATTGTTTGATTACTTATTTATTATACTTGTTTAGTTTTTTATTGATGATGTCATCATCGTCTTTGCTGCTGTAATCCTGAATTATCTTTTCTTAAAACTAAATATGATCAAATCATAAATGCAACGTATCCTTATACAACCTGTTTTTCATATCGTACGAAACAGAACTGGTGGTTAGTTAGTTCAGGAAAAGATGGTTTGTGTTAAAAGAACGATGAAGTGGTTTTTAAGTGATGAACACATTAAAGCATCTATAATTATAATACAATAATAGGATAACATTTTTCTGCATGATGAGTACTTGTAGTTTTGGTACTTTTGGAAGTATATTTTGATGCTAATACTTTTGTACATTTGTATTTTTACTTGTTCAGTAACATATATATTGATATTTACACATCTGAACTAATCTCACAAGCAGTGGCGGCTGGTGGAACATAGGTAGGGCCATCCTATCAACGTCAGCAAACATCCCAGAATGATTTAATGCAAAACAAATGTATGTATCAAACACGCATTATTACTTGGCAGTTAAATATTTAACATGTATTCCAACATGAAAACAATCAGTAAATAACACTTATATAATATAATATAACATGTTCATTTATTGAGATGCCCCTATGGACCTTGTTATAGGAGGTAAAGATCAGGAGAAGTAAACATGAAGTGTAATTATGAATACTGATGTTAAATTAAGCTATGATGAGTTTTCACTGTTAATTTAACATCTCTATTACATGTTGATGCCTCCATGACCAAGTTAAGCAGATGAGACTGAGGACAGCTATGTAGAAGAAAAGATGTTCACTTTGTCTAATATGTAGCTTGACAGAGTTCTCATGTGTGCCCTGGTGTTCTCATGTTTCCTTACCTCCTCATCCCTCACTCCCTACCCTGGTGTTCTCATGTTTCCTTACCTCCTCATCCCTCACTCCCTACCCTGGTGTTCTCATGTTTCCTTACCTCCTCATCCCTCACTCCCTACCCTGGTGTTCTCATGTTTCCTTACCTCCTCATCCCTCACTCCCTACCCTGGTGTTCTCATGTTTCCTTACCTCCTCATCCCTCACTCCCTACCCTGGTGTTCTCATGTTTCCTTACCTCCTCATCCCTCACTCCCTACCCTGGTGTTCTCATGTTTCCTTACCTCCTCATGCCTCACTCCCTACCCTGGTGTTCTCATGTTTCCTTACCTCCTCATCCCTCACTCCCTAACTGTCCGTGCTGGATCCGTCCCCGTTGTTTTAAAAAGCTGAATAAATGATTAGCATGACGTCATGCAGCTAGCTAACCTGTCTGGTGTTCAGCTGGTACAGAAGCTTCATGTACTGCTTCCCTTTCCCACGAGTCTGCTGTCTGGTTGTGAGGTCAGGCTGATCTGATATCAGCTCTTTGGCTGCAGAATCTCCTCAAAGTTCTCCTCTCAAACGGGTCTTGGAGGAGGAGTGCTCGCCTGTAGAGACTTCTCCTGACGAGAACGTGCAGCGAGGGGGCCTGATCGTTCTGGCCCCAAGCTGAATCTATTTGAGGGCGCTGATTGGCTCAATTGTATGTCACTCATTTATATCTTCAATCAGCAATTGGCTAAACTGCTTCATAGACCCGCCTCTTTTGGGCCAAAACGATGCGGCCCCCCAAGCTGCGCGTTCTCAGAGTGTCTACACACAGACAGAGAGCACGAGCAGAGAGCACACAGGAGGAGAGCATGAGCAGGAAAAGCATATATTTTGCGCAGATATCATATTTTACACACATTACTGGGTACATTCCATAGTTCAAAAACACAAATATTGACAATTTGTATAATTTATGATTATTCTAATTATTTATTTATTTTTTCCTTTTTTGTGTGGCTCATGGTGGGGCCATGGCCCTCTATTGACCAGCCGCCACTGCTCACAAGTGTTCCCTTTATTATAACACCAACAATATTAAAATAGACCTTGTGGTTGCAGAAATACACTCTTATTAGAATGGGTATGCAATTTTCGAGCAGAGGCCTAAAAAATAGGGTTAGGGCTCTAAAGGATTTCATTTTATGAATTGTAGTTTTAATTTCTGGGTATTGTTTTCACAATAGAGTGAATACATTTGGCCATAAACTTGTGAAAGTGATATGATACATCTCATTAAAAAGAAACAATTGATTAGCTGCATTATCATGAAATCATTTAGAGTTCAAGAGGCAGATAAAAGCTCCAGAAGTCAGTTTCTCATTGGTTGTAAAAAAGTGACAAATGTTAAAATGATCTACCTGCAACAAGATTAATAATACAGGTGATAAAATATTAAAAAACAAAACACAGAAAACAAAAGCTTTTGCACCAAAATGAGACAACATGAACCTGAGTCGTCGTTACGAGCTCTGATTGTTTGTTCTTCTCACCTGTCTGACAGACGGAGGTGTCAGCTCCATCGCCTCAGGTGTAGAGCCGATGTCACCTTCCCTCCTCGGCCTTCTCCTAAACACACACACACACACACACACACTTTTCTGAGAAAAGGTTTTTTTGTTTTTTCACTCGCTGTTGATCTTATTAGATAATTTGTTGTGTGATATTGTTTCTCTTCTTGTTTCTTCACACGTCTTCTTTCAAACTAATGAAAAGAAAACATTTATTTTACTACTTTGTCTGTTTGTGTCTGTAGATTTTTCATTGAATTCACCAAAAGTTACCATTACATAATGCCTCATTTGCATATTTAAACATAACATTTACGTAAACTCGTATTACAAAACATAGCTGTCTTGATGTCAGTAATGAACTGGTGAAGTTGCACGTGATATATATTAGTTTAATGCTCCAGCTGAGACAGAAGTCCTAAATATTTTCAATTTGCCAGAACTTGTGTTTTATGGCTCTGGAGAGAACATTGTGTCAGCTGCTGTTTTTCTCGAGCTTTGAAAATGATGAGAAGCTCCACAGCAGCGACTAGAAAGGTGGTGAAGCACTTTTAAAGCCATGGTACAGGAAATGGAAGGACTTGGAGTAAAGACACCAGAATGTAACGGAGACATTTCAGCGTTTGGCTGCTGAAGGCCTGGAGCTGCAGATGGCCGGCTGGTGCCCAGTCCCGGAATATTTTATATATTTCTTTTTTTCCCCCCAAACAAGATGTCTGGACCGGCTCCCGCTCGCCAACGGCTGGCTGCAAACACAATGACGAACGTCCTGTCACCTCTTCTTCTTCTTCTTCTTCTTCTCCTCCTCCTCCTCCTCCTCCTCCTCCTTCTTCTTCTTCTTCTTCTTCTTCTTCTTCTTCTTCTTCTTCTTCTTCTTCTTCTTCTTCTTCTTCCACCTGCTGCAGAAGTCTGAGACGCTCTGACGGAGACTCTTATTCATCTCCTAAAAATAGACGGCTGGAAGCTCATAAATAACCGTTCGTCGAGGTATTTTAAGTAGAACTGAAGCGATGAATCAGTGAATGAACGCCGGCTGGTTTTTACGCTCGTCATTTCTGCAACATTTAGCAGAAAACAGGCACCAGGAGGGTAAAAACTTCAGCTTTAGTTTCCTCTCTATTTTCTCCTCCGAGTATCTTCTTAAAAGCAACAATTATCCGGATTGATTTCATGCCATTAATCGTGTCTTCGGCGTAGGTGTCTTCTTGCTTTTTCACATTTCTGGAGCAGCTCACGTCCATTGTTCTTCAGCGTTTTTTTGGAGGGATACTTTGTGCTTCCCGCTCCTCTCATGGTGGGAGTCTGAGGCCTGACCCAAACAGACGACGGCGGTGAGAGCCCAGCTTCCTCCCAAGATGATGTGGTCGGCCGTGGGAAGCGGGCCGAGGCCGGCGGACGGTGGGAGTTTGGCCCGGTTCGGCCCTGACGGAGCCGTGTGGGGGCGTCGGTCTGGATTTGGGCTTCCGGACAGAGTGGGATGGTGGAGGGTTTGTCAGGGGTCACTGTGGGACAGAGGCTGGTTCCTGGGATGTGAAGCGTCTGTGTGGCCGTTCGGCCCGACCAGTGAGGTTCATGTGACTGAACTGGTTTTGAGGCTTTCGGTCACTCAGATCAATGAACTTCAGCTCTTCTGTTTTGGACGATGTTATTTTCAGAAAACAAAAATCCTTTAAATCGTGAATGTCATCACTAAACTACAGCTGATATTATTTCTAATTTCAAGAGTTTTTAAATAGTGAGTCGGAACTTAACCCGTCAAAATCACTTCTTCTGAAGATGCATGTATTATAAATTCTGTTTGATTTATTTTCATCTTTTTAAATCGATGTTTGGAGGATTTCGGTTAAGTGGCAGTTATTTGCCAATGAAGGAGTTCTCCATGACGAGTAAAAGTGTTGAAGGAAGAAAAGTACTCTCTTTGAAACAAGGGTTAACATTCTGGAGCCAGAAAGATGATTTATGATGATACATTTCATCTTTCATGCCGGAGATATGAACTTAACATCTTGCACTCTAAAGGGTGTTGGATCCATCTTGTGCACAAACATCAGAATAAGTTCTTGCACAGAGCGTGTCATTGAGAGATGCATGAAATGAAGAACTGATAGATTCCTGCAGACTGTCCGTTAATTCAAGGTCAAACAAATCTTTATCTGATGACAGACAATCATAAAGTGAGTGAAAGTGATCGGCAAAGATAACAGCTTTGTGGTAATTTAAATCAAATGATTCATTTAGGAAGATGGAATGATGTCGGTGCTAAAACGAAACCTCCTTCAACGCCTCAACTTCCGGTCATAACTCTTTATGTGTCAGCTGACATGTTAGTCTGTCTGGATGTTGACGAAACATCTCCAGTTTACAAAAAGCAGCAACAAGTTGAGTGAAACATAAACACACATGAAGTATAGCTTCTAGTTCTGGCACCGACGCCGGGACTTGGTCAGCGGCCCAGTTGGCCGTCGTCTTCGTAGCGTCTCCATTAGTTCTTCAGGAGGAATAAGGAACATATGGAGAGACAAACCTCACCGGGGGAATACTTCACAAACACAAGATCCGTTCTTAAAATGTTGAGAGCCGGTTCAGAGAGGTGGAGGACTTCTGTTTATGTTGCACAATAAACGGAAGATATTCTACAATGTACAAAGGAGGGTGTGATTATTAATGCTTAAATACACAGAAAGTACACAGTCAGGAGTTCCGGCTTTGAAACAACAACACAGATGCTAAATTCATTTTGTATTTGTATTGAAGTCTATAGAAAATGACTCTACTTCTCTCTTGATTTATTACCTCAGTAAACATTGTAAACATGAGTTTATGTCTCAATCTCTAGTTTCAAGTCTTCTTCAATACAGCATGATGTTCATTTAGTACATTATGGTCCATTTAGAGTCACACAGACCATAAAGCAGGGGATGCTTTAGGGCGGGGCTACACGCTGATTGACAGGTCTCTGTATACGGCGTCTCTACGTCACTCCTCAGTCCAGATATGATCACTTCCTGTTCACTGGCGACGACCGTAGAGATTTATGTTTTTTATGGCTTTTGTTTGTTTGTTATTGAAGTGGATATTAAGACGTATGAATGCTCAGCTTTTCTAAACAAAGAGTGAGTTCTATTTGAAACACCAATAAATACCTGCAGTGTTGAGCGTATACATTAAAATGTCGCTTGCTGCAGCTTCAGTGCTTCATGTCACCTTGAATAAATTAGAGAGCACTGAGAGCTGCTCTGCTCGGTCACATGACCAACACTCTTCATCACAAGCCTCTCCTGCTCTTTTGTCGTGTGTCTGGTTAACCAGTTGCCGCAGAGCGTGTCGAGAACATCTCCGATAAACAAAGACTTCACAACAGAACGGTTTACGGTTTCCGACACCAGACATCTGTCGCTCATGAACCTGCATTCATCGCTTCCACTTTTGATTTACTGCCATCAGAGCAAGCAAACCACATACAGAGACACGAGGAGATAAAGATCTTTATCTCTCACATGATTCCTGGTGAAAAGCTGCAGAGACTCGAGAGACATGCAGGAAAACTCTTTCTTCCTGTTAAAAAGTGGATCTTTTAAAATAGAAACAAATGACGCTTCCTTTACAGTCTGAGGTCCTTGTGGAGTAAACAGCGTTTGCTTTTGGCAGGTGTTAATTTTCCTCCCTTGAGGGGAAACCTGCAGTCATGCAGACACATTCTTCACATATTATGTCAAATTCCTAATTATGGATCCTAATTATCTCGTTTTCCTGAGTGTTACAAACTGTAAAGTTTTTGGGGTTGCATGATGTTGCCTAATGTCCCTGCGTATTTACTCGTGCACGAGATGATGAGAGCACTGAGGGGAACAATGAATGTCTGCAGCCGCTTGCGTGTCGGGATGCAAAGTGTGAAAAAAAGCTTCTAACTGTAACATCCACCTGTACATCTCATCTGTCTGCTCTCTGCTGTGTCTGGCAGAAAATACAGAAAGTATGAAACACATTCAATTATAAACCAACCAAACGATGTTTGGAAATGCTGGTGCAAGTTCAAGTTTCGTCAGAAAAATAAAGCTGAATGTTTGAACCTAAGAAACGCAAACACGTCACGTTTGTATATTTATCTGTTGCATCAGTGGCGGCTGGTCAATAGAGGGCGCCGCCACAACAAATAAAATAAAATAAATAATAATAAATTGTGAATATTTGTGTTTTTGAAATATGGACTCACCCAGTAATATGTGTAAAATATGATATCTGTGGTAAATATATGCTTTTCCTGCACGTCCTCTCCGCGTGTGCACGTCTCAGCAGCTCTGGGGCGCTGGAGAGACTGAGCACAGGAGGCGGAGCTATGAAGCAGTTTAGCCAATTGCTGGTTGAAGATATAAATGTGTGACATACAATTTAGCCAATCAGCGTCCTCACATAGATTCAGCTGCGCGTTCCCGTCCGGACGAGTCTCTACAGGCGAGCGCGAGTTCTGTGCCACTGTCACGTCATCAAGTGTTTGAGGCTCTCTCCAGACATTTTGGGCCCTTTGTGAACCCTTTCCGTAAGTCAGCATGGTATGCTGATTTAGCCTAACGGAATTACCCACAAATCATTGCAATGTGACATTAAACACGGGGTAACCAGTGGACGCATGGAGGTGTAAAAAAAAAAAGAAGGTAAACAAAGAGGACGGATCACGTGTGTTCAGCCTGTCTTATTACATTTACTCAGAAACATTAAGGGTTAAAGATGGAACAAAAAATAAACATGAAATCAGAAGATATTTATTCATTTATTCATCAAATATTTGATTTTGTTGTTGAAGCTGTTTTGACAAAACGAGTAAATAGATGATATGAAGTTCTCATCTTGTGAGGAATCAGGGAGTACAAAGTATACAATAAATACACACAGTTATACATCATATTTATTGTGGTTTTCATGGTAACGTGATATGTTGCAGCAAAGTGCCGTCCAGTTCATATTCACACCATCTCAAGCCCTCACAGCCTCCCACACTCACCCACTCACAGGTGAGGTCAGTGAGTCCTTGAGGGTTCAGGGTCTGAGGGTTTAGGGGGGACGTTGGGATTTGGCCATCATTGCATCCCCGTTTCCCTCACTTGGGTCCTTTCCTTGCGTCCTAGTCCCTCCCACCAGGGATGCATGGAGGAAACCATGCAAGGAGAGAGGAACGAGGAAATATGTTTTCAGAGACATGAGACGTCCTTTCCTCTGAAGCGTCACGTGACGCGGCGTCTGTTTCTGATGACGGAACATCAGCTGATCAGCTGTCAGTCGGCTTTAACAGCTGGAGAGACTTTTGATAAGTTAGTGTGTGTTCACATGATCACTGTACTTAATAACAGCAACTAATAATATAATAACTAATAAAGACACACAGTGATCACCACTGTAGTGTTTCTCTCTGTAGTCTGTTAAACTGTGTCTGTTCTGTTTATGAGCTCAGGATCCATTTCTACCGGCGGAATGCGATCGTCTTATTTATGAATTATTTGCCGTCTGTACATTTAGAGATTCAGATTGTGGCGTCGATATTAAAGAACCCAGAATATGATTATTGTTTCTCTGCAATGATAACACTCATCAAACCCGACAATCAGGAATGAACAGCCTCACGTGACTGAATGAAATGATGAGAAATGATGTAAAAAGTGTTTCATCTCTCTCTCTCTCTCTCTCTCTATATATATATATATATATATATATATATATATATATATATATATATATATATATGTGCAGCCGACTATATATATATGTATATATATATATATATATATATATATATACATATATATATATATATATATGTATATATATATATATATATACATATATATATATACATATATATATATATGTATATAGAGAGAGAGAGAGAGACAGAGAAGCAAAATGAGCGTTTAGCCACTGGTGTGAATTGCCTGTCGCACCAGACAGATTTCCTGATCCCATAATGGCTCGAGCTTCGCGTTTCCTGGTGCAAATTCTCGGCGGCGCTTGTGTCGCTTGTGTCGGCTGCACATGCTCCAGCGGCCTAATGAGGCAGCATTAGCCAGCGGAGACGCAGTAATTAGAGCCAACGTCAGCGCCGAGGACAGATGGCACGCTAAGACAAGCCTCTCGACTTCACCTCCGCCATGTGCGTGTGCGTGTGTGTGCGTGTGCGTGTGTGTGTGCGTGCGTGTGTGTGTGTGCGTGTGGCCTGACAGAAGAGAGGGGAAGGCAAAATGTGTCAGAAGAGAGAAAAAAAGAAAGACAGAGGAGAATTAAAAATGTGTGGGAAGAAGAGAGAAGAAAACAGAGAGAAGAGGAAGAGGATGCTGCAAGAGAGGAGGCCAAGATATACATAATATATATACAGTATATACACACACACACACACATATATATATATATGTGAAGCATTCACATCATTACATTAAAACATTAAAATCAGCAACACAACATTATAAAAACATGGATAAAAGCAAAACCATGTATTTAAAAATATTACTCAAGCAAAAGTACATAAATATTGGCAACAGAATGTACTCAAAATATCAAAAGGAAAAGTACACAGTAGTATTGTCATTGAATTGGATAATTAGTATTCATGCATTATAACCTGTGAGTACCAATTCAATGTTGAAGTTGGTTGAGATAACTGATCATGTTTTTTGCTTCTTCAGGACTGTAACAGAACAATGACTCTCTGGTGACGAGGATTCGCTTCATTTGAAAGAGTCCAACGCAGAACGGGTCGGGAAGCTCAGGCGTTAAATATCTTCGTCTTCTGAAGCATGAACTAACCTTCACTTTGACCAAACTAGAGCTGACCACTTTGATGCTGAAACAAAACTGCCCTTTAAAACAATGGGAGAAAGTTTGATGTATTTTTATTGATTGAAATATATATATTTTTGGGTTACATCGCTGCCAGCAGTCCTGGTGCTCTATCTTATGGTGACTGAGAGATGGCAATGTCAACTTCATAATGAAACAGCTGCTTTGGTACAGTAGATTAACATAAAACCATCAATAAATTCATGCAGAATAGAGCACCCTAACAACGAGCTGCATCCCTCTCTGTTGTTTCAGGAAAAGAGACTATTGTTGTTCTCTTTGTTAACACGAACAAGCTGTTCGGACACCAAACCAGCTGAGAGGTGATGTGAGGCAGCACTTTGGATGTGAAATCATGCATGAAGGTGAGGCTGTTTGCTGCCTTTGTCGCTAGTAGAGTGATAATAAAGATGAAAGCTAAAGAAAAGGGGGAAGAAAGAACAAAGAGAAAGAAAAACAAGAAGCAAAATACTTATAAGTGCAGAGAGAAAAGCAGCCTAATGTCTTATGAGAATGTAAAGTTAATTAAAATAGAGAAAGGAGAAGAAGAGACAAAGGATAGAGGGGACAACGTAGAGAAGAGGAAGATGAGGAATGAGCAAAAGAAAAGAAGGAGAGGGAATGAAAAGAAGGATGCAGGATTGCTGGACTTGAAAGTGAGGTTCTAGATAAAGACACAAAAAGGTGAAATGTTGGGCGAGCAAATGTGGGAATTGATCAGAAAACGAGATGTGAGAAAGGAGGAAGACTGGAGAAAAAGATGCAGCATAAGAGGTATCGGGAAAGAAAGATTAAAAAGAGGAGCGTTGGAAGGAAAAGCAGTGAAAAGAAGAAAGGGGGAGGAAAGAAAAGAATATGGGAAGAAATAAAGGAAATAAAATGTGTTGATAATAAAGAGAAAAGAGGAAGCGTTGGAGAGAGACGGAGGGTGAGAGTGTGGAGGAAGAACGATAAAAATAGGATGAGAGGTGAGGAAGAGGAGGAGAGAGCATGTTGAAAGAGGAGGAAGATTGTACAAAACAGAAAATAGACGGAGAAAAAAAAATGCAGAAATAAGGAACGACTAGAAGAGAAAAAATGAAGAGAATATGTCGACAAAGCAAAGAAGAGAGAGAAAGTGAATGAAAACACAAGAACGATGGGAACCAAAGAGACAAACATGTCACTGGTCGTGTCGCCAACATGTCACAATCTTTGGATTTATTGCCGCTCAGCAACTCCACACCTGTCTGTCAGTGACACTGAACAAACAGTAGAAGAAGAAAAGACGTCAGCAGAGATCATGAAAATACATCAGCTAAGAATAATATGAGATATAAGAAGATCAGAACTAGTTATATCCGGAGTAAAGAGGTTTGTTTCAATAAAGTTCAGATATTATAATATTGTATAATCTAATTAACATATCACAACTAAATCATTCAAAAGGTCACTGGATGCTGAATAACTCAGTTGACTGGACACACCCTTCGTCTCTCTTTTCAGTTTGTGAGAGTTGTGTATCATTGAATGGATCAAAAGTACAAATCTGCTTTTGTTGTCGCCAGTTATCACACGTCACAAACAAGAAGGTCCATTCTCCAACATCTCGCAGCTATAATGCTAATATAGGCACCCAAACAAGTGATGTTTGTCATGAAATCAGTTTATACGCAGATGATACCCGTTTATATCAAATCAAAGTCTCTGATCTTATCTCCTAATCCTCAGAGATGTCAGACTATTTAATAAAGGGGTCTGAAGTTTCACTTAACAATAGTTAATCGCGAAACATTAAATAACTCTGTATCATCATTTCCTCTGAGCTATTTCTTCACAGTTTCATTTTAATAACTTGATTTAATCCACAGAAATAAATTTACCCAAAGTAATTTGTTCTTTTTTTTAATGACCCCAGTTCATTATATATTTCCTAAAATGTTGAATTACTACTTTTAGGTAAAGTATGATCCTCAGAGACGAGACAAAGAAGAAGCACGGTGGCATCGAGTGGTGGCGTCCCAGATAGTGGCGCTCTCCAGAGCCAGCGTTCAGTTTGTCTCTTCTGGGCTCCTGTAGAAATATGACTCTTCATTAAAGAGGAACAGCTCAGTATGTAGACATAAACAGTTCATTGTAAGATAACTAAAACACGACTCGTAGTTTCAGCTGACTAAACACGAAAGAAAATATACTTGTTAATATTATATTGCATTTCTGCCAATAGATCCCCATAACTGCTACAAACTGGTCCTTAGTAATACTGCAGTGTAAATATGCCATCATAATGCACTTATATTACCAACAGATCACGTTCCCACGATGCAGAATCAAATATATGATTGTATCACTGATGCATTCATGTGTTCATCCCTTTAATGGTGCAGCTGGTAAAGGTGGAGCTCATTTAAATGAGTTAAACTGCTGGTAGTTTAATCTATAACAATACATCATCAGTTAATAACAATAATAACATTCTGAATCCGTAAAGTAACTAAAGCTGTCCGATACATTTAGTGGAGTACAAGTATAGAGTAGCATAGAAATACTTCATGTCAAACATGTAAAGCACAGGTGCACGTAATTACTCGTGCACAGTGCTTGTGTGGATGTACTTAGTTACATTCCAACACTGTCTGCGACCTGAAGCCCATTATTTGCCATCTATTGACAGTATTCCACTCTATAAGACAAGTACTGCATCTAAGAATACACTCCTTTGTTCAACTCAATGAACAATGTAGACACACTGAACATCCTTTGATGTGGACTCCTCATCGACGCGCTGCAGGCTAACGAAGCGTTAGCTTGTCCTCTGATTAGCTCGTCCTCTGATTAGCTCGGCCTCTGATTAGCTCGGCCTCTGATTAGCTCGGCCTCTGATTAGCTCGTCCTCTGATTAGCTCGTCCTCTGATTAGCTCGGCCTCTGATTAGCTCGGCCTCTGATTAGCTCGTCCTCTGATTAGCTCGTCCTCTGATTAGCTCGTCCTCTGATTAGCTCGGCCTCTGATTAGCTCGGCCTCTGATTAGCTCGTCCTCTGATTAGCTCGTCCTCATCGTCTCCTCGGTGTTGTTGACATGTTTAATTGGCCGGTGGACGACCCTCAGATCCCTCGTTATCGGTGATTATGATAACAGCGAGCGCGGTGTTACAGCTCTACCTGTCCCCCCCCTGACACTGTGGTTTTGACTGCACATAATTATCATTGTCACTATTTTTCCAATGTGTTTCATGCGCGTGTTGTTGATGCTAATTTATTGTTCATGTAATCAAATATTACCATGCATTAGCCCGGTGGCATATTTTGTGTTAATTAGTCTGTGTGGATGGTTAACGAGAGAGAAATGTGGAAAGTCGTTGACAGCCAATCAACTTCTCACTTCCATAGAGAGACGGAGAGCGGCGACAAACAGTACGATGAGCAGCGACGCGGCAGATCTGCAGCCAGCAGAGCCTGTTTGCTGTCATTAGCAAGTCTCTGCTTTCTCTTTGGGGGGGGGGGCATTAATATGATTTGTCATCTCAACTTCTGAACATATGAATCAGTGTTTACTAACGAGCATGCAGCTCTGACATCTTTAACTGCCGGTGGTTGGGAGGACATGGTGCAACATATTCACGTTATAACAACAAAAAACAAATCATATGATATTCTGTTATCAATGCTTTGCATATGTTGAAAGTCAAATTACAATTACTGAGAAGTTAATTAAATATGTATAAAAGAAAAAAACACACAAGCTAATAAATGAGAATGTAAGACAAAATAGTGCAGAAATTAAACAGTTTTATGTATAAAATAAATAATATATATTTGTGGTAGACAGTAAATGTAAAGTGAGCAAACTGTAATGTAAACAGGAATGTAGTGGATTTATATATATATAGATATCTATATATCTATATATATATATGTAAATGTAAACAGTAAGTAAAAATACAGTCGTATATGAAGATAAATATGATAATGCACTGTCGTCCAAAAATAATAATTCTGTTTCACTTGTTAGTTTGGGAAACTACGTTGAATACAAATGTAAGTCCAATATTCTCTCTGTTGGCTGTCTTTGGTCTCCGTCAGCTGCTGAGGAAGACGTTTGTCTCTTTAGCTGCTAAATGCTCCGCTATGTTCACCAGAAAGTCGATAACTATATCTTCATGCTGTTTGTGTACAGCACAAGGTTTATCAGAGCTTTTATTCTGAAAACCACTGAGACTGAACTAGACAGGAAATGTGCTAAAATTGGGAGCTAAAAGAGGCTAAAGAGGCTAAAGAGGCTAAAGAGGCTAACGAGGCTAAAGAGGCTAAAGAGGCTAAAGAGGCTAAAGAGGCACTTTAAAGCTGCAGAGTTGGTGACACTTCCGTCCCTTTAACATCGATGTGGGAATTGAACCAGCAACCCTGGCACTGCTTTGCTCTTCTCTTTGGAAGGAAGCTGCCGCCTCAGCTGCTGACTGCAGCAGTGTGATACGAGTCGACGGTCTACGGGGAGAGACACACACACACACACACATATTCACACATACACACAGGAAATGTGCAAAAACACAAAGCAGCAAATTAATGTCCACACATATACGTACATCCTGATAACCCCCCGCCCGCCCAACACCTCCGATGTACGTCCTCACCTGCAGCACAAATACATGATTAATGCCAGATAACGTAGAAATACCGGAACCTTTACTGC
>NC_136638.1:28340760-28468260 GCF_949748355.1 Melanostigma gelatinosum
CTGGACTGTACTGGACCAAGTACTGGACCAAGTACTGGACCAAGTACTGCCAAGTACTGGACTGTACTGGACCAAGTACGAGACCAAGTACTACCAAGTACTGGACCAAGTACTAGACCAAGTACTAGACCAAGTACAACCAAGTACTGGACCAAGTACTAGACCAAGTACTGGACCAAGTACTAGACCAAGTACTGGACTGAACTGGACTGCACTGGACTGGACTGCACTGTACTGGACTGTACTGGACTGTACTGAACTGGACTGGACTGTACTGGACTGTACTGAACTGGACTGTACTGGACTGGACTGTACTGAACTGGACTGGACTGTACTGAACTGTACTGGACTGTACTGAACTGTACTGAACTGAACTGGACTGTACTGGACTGGACTGTACTGAACTGTACTGGACTGTACTGAACTGTACTGAACTGAACTGGACTGTACTGGACTGGACTGTACTGAACTGTACTGGACTGTACTGAACTGTACTGAACTGAACTGGACTGTACTGGACTGGACTGTACTGAACTGGACTGTACTGTACTGAACTGGACTGGACTGTACTGAACTGTACTGTACTGGACTGTACTGAACTGGACTGTACTGGACTGTACTGGACTGTACTGAACTGGACTGTACTGGACTGGACTGAACTGGACTGTACTGAACTGGACTGTACTGGACTGGACTGAACTGGACTGTACTGGACTGTACTGAACTGGACTGGACTGTACTGAACTGGACTGTACTTCCTCACCTCTGTTGTGGAGCATCATCAACAACCAGAGATCTTGACCAGACCGTGGGGGATCAGGACCGACCCCCGTGTCCCTCGTCCTCATAAAGAACATATGTAGGTGCATCTGCTTCCTGAGACTCCTGCAGAACTACGGACGCTCGGCGAAGTGGTCTCGAGCCGCAGAGGACCGGTTTTTTAAACCCAGCGGCCATCTGTCCGTCTCCTCTTGGCACAAACTGAGGGGGGGGGGGGGGGGGGGGGCAGAGGAGCCGCCCTCTCCTCGACACGATGAAACAAAAGAGTCTCTAAAGAGAAGAAAACGACAACTGCTCATCCAACCAACCCGCTGAGATCAGTCTGATGGAAACACAAGAAGAGACGCATTAACACGCATGTAGCTGTAAACATGGCGTCAGTGTAACAACAGATACGATGGTTTAAGAGGTACGTTACGTCTGATCCTTCAGAGAGACTTTCACACACCTGAGGTACTAGCATCACATGAATAAACATAACCAGGGGAAACATGAACAGGTCTCACCTGAAACCTGCGATGGTTCAGCGTTTCAGCAGCAGCATAACTCGTGGTGTTATTGTTGGTGTTATCTGCAACAATAATAAATAACAATAAAGTGAATCTGTGCAGCTGAGAGGAACATGTGGTCCTTTAATCGACTGGATCACAGCGTATACTTCTGCTCTCTCCTCTGAAAACCCTCCAATGATTCATCGACGGCGTCGGGGATCAACATGTTGATGACTGTGCTCCTGAATTACTGTTTGCATTCTGTGTTATTACTCTAATTAGTCATTTAATAACCTGCAATTCTGATTTCTTTGAGCCCCACAGTTTAAACTATGAGCACCTTTTTTTTTAAATTGTAAATTAGTTTCCTGAGTTTTTCCCCGTCTGTTATTTTCTTTTGTCGGTTTTAGACTCAGTCCGTCCCTGATCCTGGTCTCAGCTCTCACCTTTCCTCCCCCCCTCCTCCTCCTCACCCATTCATCCCCTGCTCTCTGACACCACAGAGGGGGAGTGGAGGCTCCTGGATTGAAGGATTTGGCAGAGTTGAGTCTCTGAGAGTCCAGCGGAAGTGGGAGGACAGGTTCATCAAAGCCTCCCTCCCTCCTCCTCCCCCCTTGAACTGGAGACGCCATAATGAGGCTGAAAGAAGTGGGAGGAGCTCTGGAGAACCGGGCATCCTCACCGCCGCACAGACGTGACATGAAACTCTCATCGGGGCTTTCTGGAGCAGCTTTTGAGGCGGTGATTTCTTTGTTTTTGGAATGAATCCACGCACTCTGACAAGATCTTATTTCCACTTCCTGGCGGTTCTTCAATGGCGTCCGTGTTTCTCCTCCTCGCCATTGATAACCCCCCTAATGACCCTTCGGAGGAATGTTCGCTCACCTTTCGCAGAGGAAGTGATCAACTCGAGGCTTTTCTGCTAATTGAGGAGGAAATAATACGATGCCGCCCCCCCTTTCTGACAAATGAGAGAGGTGTTTAGAGAATAAGAGGTGGACGGGGCCCGGCAGCGGGGGGCCCCATTGTGTCAGTGCAACACGAAGGGGATCAGCCACCAGGGGGGAGGGGGGGGGGGGGGGGGGTTCTGAACAAATCCAAAAGGAACAAAGTGGGATTATCAGGTTCCCAACGGCATGGGGCTATTCCTCTCATAACGTCATTAGTCGGCATTAAAGCGCTCCGCTTTTCTCTCCCTTCATACGAGTGGAAAAGCCCGAGCGAGTCTTGCAGGAGATTAAACTCCACAAGGTTCTAACTGACAAACCCAATGGTGATGTTATCCCCGACGTCGCTTTGAACAGCAGAACAAGAGACGCACAAAAAGGATTAGTGACGCTGATAGCTAAGAGGAGAAGTTTAACTTCCTCCACACGTCTCAATGATTTGAAACTCAGATATTTCGGGGATGCGTGGAGGGACGTAGACGTCCACCGATCACCTCTCTGAGTGTAGAATCAGTTTGTGGACATTTTGATGCCTGAGGCCAAACTTCCTCATCGCCAAATCAATGATTCTAACTTCTTCATCATGCAGACATATTACATCTTTAATCAACTTCAAAAGGAAGCTTGTTCATTGACGGATCTGCATAAATGTTTTCTGACAGCTTATTTAATTTCTCTACAAAGTTCACAATACAACATCCGCTTGTAGCAGCGACGGCTAACGTTCGTCACATGTAACGGGAACCAGTCTTCTCCTCACTTTAAAAGATTATGTTGACATTTTAGGACATCCACGTATTTGCACAATATGTCGCTTTTATACTTTTTGTGCACATCAAACAAAAGAGATATACAATTTAAATTACGGAGCGTTTTTACTTTGGGGACAGAGCCAGGCTGTTTCCCAGTTTTTGTGCTAAGCTAAGCTAACAGGCTGCTGCTTATATTTAAGGGTTTAGTAGTGATGTTTAGAAGTTTGGTTCTATAAGGTTCTTCTCCATTTTAGACACCTAAAAGAATATATATCAGTCTAAGTGAACGCTATCTAAGAATATTTTAACCTTTTTGTGATCTATTCTCTCTTCAAAGACTCCTTTGACAAAAACACTCATTTTACTCTCAGTACAGCAGTTCTGCCTCTAATCGGTTCATTTGTTTCCGTTATTGTTTGATTTTTATGAATCCAAACGATCCCCTTATAACAAATCCTGTCCTGCTTCTCCAAACTCTACCGACTGTAGTCAAACACTGACTACGGAGAAGAACCCGAAAACATCCAAACTGTCCCTTTATCACATAGCGGCGTCAGCCTGATCATCTAACTCTCAGTAAGAAACAAAAGTCTTTTCCCCCAAATGACAACTTCAGCAATACAAAATGCTTTTATTGTGTCATGTAAGTTATAAGTGTGTTTGTTCTTCTGTTAATCATCTTGCGACCCCTTTAAATGTAGCTTCTGACCCCTGGTGGGGGCCTCGACCCCTATGTTGGGAACCTAAGCCCTATGAGATCTAAAACATCCAGCAGTCTGCTGCTCTCAGCACGATTCACTTTGAATCTCTACTAAGCATCACACTTCCTGCAGTTGTTTCACAATAAAAGCCTGTCAGGAAAGCGAAGAATTAAGCACTTTTAGAAGACTTTTACTTTGAAACATCCGTGGAGTTTGTGCTACGTTTGAGTGAATTGCTTTCAGCCAACCTTCGGTGAATTTTCAACCCTTCTTTCTTCCTCTTTAACGTCTATAACGGTGCATTGCTTCTGAATCAATCTAATTATCGAACTCGTTACACGGAGACGCAGCTTATCCACTCACGCTTCCAAACTGTGGAACCAAAACATCTATTTCGCCAACCGTTTCTTTTATAAAAGCACTTTATGTGCATTCCAGAGTCCCACTTCTGTTTCAAATGATCTTTTTTGTATTTAAAATCTTTTATGTCGAAACATCTTTTTATTTTTATTTATTAATTAAATAGTTTGTTCTTTAAAATGTAAAACGTTTTCTAGTTTTTATGAATCTGTTGAAATGTTTTAATCACACTGAAAATATAAGTGCTCAATGCTTTCTTCCTACCACTTTGATTTATTTCATATGAAAAAGGGGTTTTCAGTTTTTATTTATTTTTAGCACTTTGAGCTACATAGTCTGTGAAATGTGCTACATAAATACAGAATATTATTATTATTATGTAAATATAAATGTCCCTGTTTACGTCTCAGCAATTACAATAATTGGTTCTCGAGTCCTTCGCGACACACGGGGACATTTTGAGTGCAATCAGCCGTCAAAGCGCCACCGAGGAGGCGACTCGAGAGCGACTGCCTGACTCGTTCCCGCGTCCACTCCAAAGCTCATTCTCAAACCTCGGGCCTCATGTCCCTCTCGAGCCCCCGTAGTTAGTCCCAGTCTGTAATTAAAGGGTGATTAAGAGGCTGGAGCTCGATGAATGGGAGCCTAAATAGTCTAAATACCCCATGCTGCTCTACTGTTGGACACAGCGTGGAGGACTTAATTGATTCAGGCTAATCAGCGGTCAGAATTAAAACAGTCACAGTTGTCTGGGAGAGACGAGAGAGAGAGGGGGGGGGGGGAAGTGAGAGGAAATGAGGAGGAGAACAGAAGGTTGAAGCGAAAGAAAGGAGGAGGGAAGATGTGTGTTATTGTGGAGGGATGAAGCAGCTCAGCAGAAGGCGTCTTGTATTATCCTGCATAAATTAAAGAAACAAACTCACATACACACCCACACATACACACCCACACACACACATACACACACACACACACACACACTCTCACACACACACACACACACTCTCACACACACATACACACTCTCACACACACACACACACACACCCACACACACACACACACACTCACACTCTCACACACACACACACATACTTCACAAACACACACACACACACTCACACTCTCACGCACACACACACACTCTCACACACACACACACACACTCACACTCTCACACACACATACACACTCTCACACACACACACACTCACACTCTCTCACACACACACACACGCACACACACTCTCACACACACACACATACTTCACAAACACACACAAACACACACACTCTCACACACATACTTCACGTACACACACAAACACACACACACACTCTCACACACACACACTCTCTCACACATACTTCACAAACACGCACACACACACACTCACACTCTCACACACTCACACTTCACACACACACACGCACACATACTGGCGGATATTAAAGGAACAGTTTGTCGGACAATTAGGTGACGTGGAGACTCATTAGCGTTGAACGTGACGGCCAACTACACATCCGACTTTGGCATCCTGACGACTCTGCAGCCCCAAAAAAAACGTCCAACTCACATTCTGTTGATTTATTTAAAAAGGGGGATCGACGTTTGGTTTTAAAGTGGTGGGGACACATTCAGGGGAGTAAAACGACAAAAAGTTTAAGGGCAAGAATTTGCATTTAAAAACCACCTCGAGCAGATATTTTCAAGCTGATTCTGTAAACGGCGGTGGAAGAAGTACTAGATCTCTTACTTTAGTAAAAGTAGCAATACTACACTGTAGAAATACAACAATATTAGCATCAAAATATAAAGTAACAAAAGTAAAAGTACCCTTGATGCAGCCTAATAGTATCATTGAATTATAATGACGTGTTGTTCCCTTTGATGTTGCAGCTGGGTGGCTTGTGAATTTATGATTGATAAAGTATCTTAACATAAAATAATACTTCATGATATATTTTGTGAATCGAGTTCATTTACTTCTAAAACAGGAACAGTGTTGTTCCTTCATCTCATCGTCTTCTATCTCGATTGCTATTCTGTGAGTCGTTCACTTTTACGCTTCTTTATCTGTTTTCCTTCGGATACATCCTTAAAAAAACAAACTGTCTTCGGTCTGATTTGCTCTGAAATTACTTTAAATTTGCTAAAAATTAGATAATATTTCAGTTCGTGACAGTGTGGGCTCCATGGTAACCAATGGAATCTGACATCTGGGGGGCGGGGCTTAGCAAGGATGGTGTTGAGCACTGATGACTAAAATCAGTTTCAGTGTTTACTGAAGACAATTCTTCACTTAAAGTTGGGAAAAGATGCCTCCATATTGTCCTACATGATCACACAGGTTAGCGGTTACCAATACGTCTGGTGGTCAGTATTATAATGCCCTTAAAGTTAAACAGGGACAGATGTTGATGATTACAACACTTCAATTACATTATTTCATCTTCTTCGCTTCTTTTTTCATGCAAGAAATACTGTAAGTGCCTTTTCACTACAGTTATATTTGCAAATGTGACTTCGTAGTGACTTTGGACGTGCCACCAAAAAGAAAATAATAACGAGGCGAGGCACCAAACTATCACCTGTTTTGCGACCTCTGACCTCCTTTCTGTAGCGCGTTAACAGCCTGAAGCCTGAAACACAAACGGCGTTCAGCAGCATATGTCCCGTTAAAAACACGAGCCGTCCTGCAAATAACTTGCCATCAGACGACGACGACAACAACAACATCGCTGTGAAAACAATGGCCGCCTTGTGTGTCGAGGCGAGTTTGGCTCGACCATGCCGTGAAATATGTCGAGTGGAAGTGAAGCCGACGCCTCCGGTTCTCACAGTAAGAGAGTAAACTGCAAATGAATCACAAGTGATACCACAAAATGTCTTCAACTCACAACCACAGCGTCTCAGAGAGGTAGTCACACACACACACACACACACACACACACACAGAGATATGCTAAAACACACATGCTGTCACACTCGTTGTCATATTTAGGTCCAATTACAATCAACAAGTTGTTTTTTTGCTGCAGCTTCACATATCAGACTGTAACGGGACATCACACAACGTCTCACACATGACATACGCTCACACATGCAACGTTTTTTAAAATCTTCCTAATAGCTTGATTGACTTTGTTGTTCAGTATTTTTAGAGTGGAGTTAAAAGTTGAGATAAAATTTAAAAAAGCCTTTTTAACAGCTCATGTTCTGCACCTATTTAACGCAGACTGGTCTTATCAAGTATTTGTTGCAATTCCTACGAAAAAGAATGCGCTGTAATTTGAATGTATCCCACAATTTTTTGGGGGATGTTATCCACGAGAAGTATACAGACAACTAAATCACACACAGGGGGGGGGGGGGCAACCAGCAATGTTTCCTTCAGGAGATCGTTGTTTGTTTCTCACATGAAACTAAAAGTCAATGTTTGTGTCTTTGTCACGTAACTTGTGTACTTCAGTAACGGCACTTCCGTAGTTATTTTGTTGTCTAAACCTAACTACATAGTTTTGTTGTCTAAACCTAACTAAGTAGTTTTGTTGTTTTAAACCTAACTAAGTAGTTTAGTTGTCTCAACCTAACTAAGTAGTTTAGTTGTCTAAACCTAACTAAGTAGTTTTGTTGTTTTAAACCTAACTAAGTAGTTTTGTTGTCTCAGCCTAACTAAGTAGTTTTGTTGTTTTAAACCTAACTAAGTAGTTTAGTTGTCTCAACCTAACTAAGTAGTTTAGTTGTCTCAACCTAACTAAGTAGTTTTGTTGTCTCAACCTAACTAAGTAGTTTTGTGTGACGACGAAAGTCTATTTTCAAAGACAGCGTGCATGTAACAAGCGGAAATTGACACGTATTCATTTTTTTGCTCTTATTCCTAAAAAAATGTAATAAATATTCCTACATATCTGTTTACATGGATGATAAAGATGAATGTGCCACTAACATTACTGTTTTCATGCAGCCGTGTATATTCTGATTAACGTAAAACTCCCCCATGACATTCCTGCAGCTAACCTATTCAAATTTAAAGTCTTTCATAATGTTTAAAGCAGGTGTGTTTTGCCCTCTTTTCTTTCGGGCATGCATCTCTGCAAACTGTCGGCTGGTTGGTTTGTGTTCAACACTAAGAGCTGGTTGTAAACAGACAAGAAACCATGTGTCACAAACTGCAGTAAAAACCGTGATTGAGACATATTCTGAATGTGCTGTATGAAAGTCCAAAGAATGCTGTTAAAACACGAATAATAATAGGGTACCACCAAACCAAGAGAAAATAAGTGATATTCTCCCACAGTGTTGGAATGTACATTTACTCAAATACTGTACTTAAAGAAATACTTCCCCTATGAAATGACCATTTAAATATCAACTACTAACCCCATGTAATGTTGAGTTCTTGAGGAAAACTTGGATCCAAAAACAGAGAAAAGTCCGGATGAATGGAAGTAAATGGAGGCCGCGTTTAACAACATCAAAACATCAGTTTACAAACTCTTACATAACTGGTGAAGTATAATCATAGTCTCATTTATTCAGTCCATGCGACTGAATAACTACTTTACAAACACGCATCTTCACTAAAACCTAACTATTGAAAGTGTTTTTATATTCCCTGTAGAATAATTTAAGGTGGTGAGTAATTGATGAACAAATGGTCATTTTGGTGGTGAAATATTCCTTGAAATATATTTAGAGATATTTTTCCTGCTACTTTATAAATACTTTTAAATGTTGTACTTTTTACTGGACTACATTTATCTGACAGATGAAGTTACTTTTTTTTACAGATTATTAAAACAAAATACAATCAACCAATGAATGGTGATGTATTATTTTAGAATAAACTACAAGCAGTGTATTCAGTGAATAAAATGAGCTGCACCTTTACCAGCTGATGAACACATTAACACATCAATAATGATAATACAATACACATTATTGTGTTTAATGAGTACTTTTAGGTACTTTAAGTATGTTTTAATGCTAGTACTTTAAAAAAAGTTTGAATGGATTTTTCCATTGTTGTCTGTCTCATAACTGCACTGCAGCGCATAAATAAAGACATACGGTGTCGTATTTACATTGACGTTTATCAAAAAGGCCAAACGAGGCTCCGTCAGCAGCCTTCCACAGATCTGGGTTCAGCCTGTGGTTAGGAGCCGTTTCCTCTGAAGCGGAGTTCAAGTGGGTGTTAACAGCTTAAATAAACAGTCTCACAGTCGGAGTGGGTCGACGAGCTGATTGTTGCCTGGAGACACGTCAGAGGGGATTTCTGCCTCCTTTGTCAATATTTTCTATGGCAACGTTGTGTTGTGTTGTTCAGGGTTGCAGTAAACATGTTGCTGTCCTGTCTGCTGCAGCAACTCGTCAACACAAATGTCTCTATATACTATACTTGCTTTCTTTTACAGGCTTTTCAGACAAAATGAACGACGCCAAATTAAACAGCCTCTCACACTTTTGCTCATCGGTACAACTGAATATTTCAAGGTTATGCGGAGTCATTTCACGGAACGTTAACTCTCATAAAAAAAACATGAACCTTGACATAATACGTCACATAATTTGTACATAATAATTTGAGAGGCTGAATTACTTAAATCAGACTTGACGGTAAACCCTAAAGAAATATTTCTAACATTTTATCAAATGTTTAACAACAATAAAAGATCACAGAATCATTTAAACTGGTCAAACAATCAGATAGCCATTGATTTCCATTAAAAGTAAAAAAAAAAAAGCATGAAACTGCATTTAATCCATTTGATGATTGCTCTGACAACTCTGTGTTTATTTACTATTGTGCTCTCATAAAGTTGGGGGACCGATTAAAAACGGTCAATATCTGATTTTCCCGCCGCCATCTTGGATTGCGGCCGTCACCATATTGTTTTTTTCGCAACCAGTGAACAGGAAGTGACAATATCTGGACTGAGGAGGAGTGACGTAGAGACGCCGTATACGTCTCTAGTAGAGACCTGTCAATCACTGTGTAGCCCCGCCCTAAAGCATCCCCTGCTTTATGGTCTGTGTGACTCTAAATGGACCATAATGTACTAAATGAACATCATGCTGTAGTGAAGAAGACTTGAAACTAGAGATTGAGACATAAACTCATGTTTACAATGTTTACTGAGGGAATAAATCAAGAGAGAAGTAGAGTCATTTTCTATAGACTTCTATACAACCAGAGGAGTCGCCCCCTGGTGGACACTAGAGAGAATGCAGCTTTAACACACTTCCACACTGGCTTCACTCGGCAGAACCGGAGGTTGTCGACTGCTTTTAGTCTAAAATATAAACACTGTAGCCTACATTCCCATGATGCAACTAGACAGACTGTATGTTAGACATTTTAAGTTTGTGAGCGTACATGAGGGTTATCTAACAACATCAACATGAACTCAATGACTTTGGTTCTTAAAAACCAATACACAGCTGCTGGCCTGCTGCCAAACCGATGGGGTCTTCTCTCTAACTGACCTGGAACTTTTTAGTTCCTGCTGCTATATTAAAAGGGAAACTTTGGTATCATCCCATGTTTTTGTGTCTTATGGGGACAACACATTTTTTAAATTCGTCCAATGCTGCAGACAGCAGCCTCTAAATGGGCTGTAATGTAATTGCTACTCGTAGCACCTCACCGTCAATGTGCTTCGTTTTTGACACCGAGAGGCTCAGATTCTTATTTTGAGTGTCTGACAACATTATAGAAAGAACCCTACAGAGAAATACAACCCTTTTTCTTCATGTTTCGCTGAATCCGGTCTGTTTGTTATTGTGTCGAACCACGTCTCGCTCAAGGAGAAGTCTCGTTCCGCAATCATGCGACAGGTGACTTGTTGCAGGAAGACAACAGTGAAAACTTGAGTGAGTCGGAGAGAGGAGAGCCGGTGCGTTGGAGAGCAGTAAGTGTAGCTTCGTGTCATCTAAAATAAATTAAAATGATTTTAGAAATGTGGATGTGACGCAAGATTTCAGAAGGAGACCTCTGAGCAACACGCACAATAACAAACAGACTCGATCCAGCGAGAGGGAAAGAAAAACGCTCTATTTCTCCGTTGTGTTCGTTCCACTGTGTACTCAGACACTTACAATAACAACCTGACAACAAGCACTTTTAGGGGAAGTTGTCGAGCGATTACGTTGCAGAGCTCTCCATCAATACCCGACCAATCTTTTAAATTGTTTTCCAGGTTTAAAACAAATACAGAAAGATATCCTTCTCTTTGACAGAAACGGCATGAACTCTCCCTCTGCTACACCTTTCAGACTCGACGTGTATGTGACTGCTGAGCGTTTACAGTGAAATCATTCGGGTGCTCGTCGGTTGGTGTGGAGTCGAGTATCACATGACTTAATTACTACCCTGTCTGTCTTTCTGTCCCTGATGACATCACCGCGGTTTGGTTGATGATGGAAGCGAAGCTGCAGGTACAGATGGCCGAGAGGAGACAGTTACCAGCAAAACACACACACACACACGCACACACTAAAATACAACGAGGAAGAGGTAAACCGACACACAGATATACAGTACATGTCCACACAGGCACACACACACACACACACACACACACACACACACACACACACACGTCCCTGGAGGGGAGCATTAGTTGTGTTTGAGGCATGCTAGGAGCTTGTTAACTGTCAGCTCGGGGGAATCGGCTGCAGTCGTAAAAAAATAAGTCATCATTAGAGAATCTAAAGTCTCCACTTAAAGTGTGACGAACCAACGCAAAACTAAGCAAACAAACAAACACTCCTGTGGTTGTTTGCTGGGAATAAACTAAAGATCGGAAGCTGAATGTTCTGTTGACCACAGGAGGTGGTGGAGACCAACAACAGAGCTACAAGAGAGAATGTTTCTCATGTTTATCAGGTGAGACGAACACAAAGACTCCCAATGAATCATCATGCTGCTCTGCTGGATGTGGACATACTTTATAAGATGATAATACTTCAGATGTTTCTATTTAAAGGTTGCTCTGCTGCCCCTGAGTGCCAACATGTTAATGAATGATATCGTGAAAACTGGCATCAGTGGGAGTGAGCGCTCTCTCTTTATTGTGTAAAACATGTCTTTATGTCGGGCATTTTGTGTAAACTTTATATATTTCCCTGCACATATTCACAGTGTGCATTATACATGTGACTAATCAGCACATACACACTTCAGCTCAGCAGTAGGCATGTGTGTGTGTGTGTGTTGTGACCCGTGGGCTCTGTGTGAAGTCTTCGTATAATTATCTGTGTAATTGTCGTGTATTTTGTAAAGTGCGAGATCATTTAATTCAGGATTAGCTTTTCTCACCTCCAACGGCCGAGGGCATTGCCTTCACTAACCCCCCCATCAACACCACACACACACACACACACTCACACACTTCCTGTATGGCCCTTGTGACTAGGGTTGGGTACTGAAAACCGGTGCCGGTATGGTACCGGTTCCTAAGCGACCGGTATCTACCGGACCGAAATGCAACGCCGATTTCGGTGCTTCCTTTCGGTGCCTGAGCCGATTGACATACTTTTTTTACACTACTCTGATGACTCCGTCCTCGGTTAGCTCGTCCTAGGACCGATGCTAACGATAGCATCGGTCCTCCGCTCCTCACTCATCATATTATTACAACCGGACGAGCCGTGCGCGCTTAGAAACAAACCGCTCCGTCATTCTGACGAAGCTTCGGCCATGATTTATTGAAAAAAACAAAGAAGGAGATCTGTCAAACAGCCGGCAGGCTACTGACTTCCTCCATCGACATCCGGGTCCTTAGCGCTGCCGCTCATAAACACAAGAACACAGGCACGCAGAACCTTCTTCTTCTTCTTTGAGGTGTAGTGGCGGTTGGCAAACGACGAATTGGCTCATTAGCGCCACCAACTGGTAAAATAAAATAAAATAAGTCAGCACAGGTCTTATTTAGCAAGAGAAGGCAAATATGCTCATATTTCTGCAAAATAATTGCTGAAGTTTGAAGCTGCAGTGTGTGTACAGAGTGTGTGTGTGTGTTTTGTATTTATTTATATTTATTTAAGTATACTGTAAACTGTTAGCAGTTGACATATTGTTCACAGTTAAAAAGTTTGAAGCTGTAGTTTGAAGCCAAGTGTTTTGCATTTATTTATATTTATAGTGTACTTTAAACAGTTAATATATTGTTCAATTTGAAGAAAAAAGTATCGGTTCAGGCACCATTTAGGCATCGTTTTAATAGTATCGTTTTAGCACCGGTATCGGAAAAAACCCAAACGATACCCAACCCTACTTGTGACACCCGAGGGTGCTGCGTCTGCAATATTCATAAGGAGGTAAAAACGGTTAAACTTCTATCTTAACTGATGTCTGCTCTCTCTCTCATTCTCTCTCTCTCTCACACACACACACACACACACACACACACACACACACACACACACACTTCCTCACTTTCTCTCATGCTCTGTTGTTCTTTTTGCTCTCTCTCTGACATGTCTTGAGTTAAGGAGGGTATCAAGTTGCTCGCCCATCTGTGATGCATGGAGCTTGCTAAGACACACACACACCCACACCCACACACCCACACACACACACACACACACACACACACACACACACACACACACACACACACACACACACACACACACACACACACACACAAGCACTTTAAATATATATACTAATTTATACACACATTTCCATAAATACATATTTTTACCCACGAGCGTGTAGATGCACACACATTTCCACAGGTGTGAGGATGTTCTGCTCATTTGAATATCTTAAAATGAAAGGATCCTCAAAAAGGTTGAAATGAAATGTGTTGATGTGAAAATTTGTATTTTGTTATCAGATTTCACAAATCTCAAAGTAAGGGACTTACTTTGAGTATTTTCATGTTCTGCTACTTTCTACTTCGCCTTCTCGGTCTCACAGCTTTAGTTACTTTTCAGATGTCAGTTTTTTTGATCTACTTCATTTGAAGACTTTTACTTGTAGCGAAGTGTTTTCACAGTGTGGTATTAGTACTTAGGATTTTAATACTTCTTCTACCATATACACTGTAATTCTGCATAGAGCATTTATGGGCTTATTGGCTGAGCAAAATATGCATAAATTCACACAAAAACATGCAATCAAGTTTATATTAACGAATGCCACAAAAATGCACATTATGCAAGTAGATCATTGCAAATGGAAAAATCTGATGGTGATAAATAAATAGTTCTTTCATCTGTTTGTGCTGCTGCAACATTGAAATTAGAACCCGGGGAATAAATAAGTCTTCTGTATCTCTATGTAGCTGTTCATCAGCTGTTAGACCTTCCAAATAAAATGTATAAGAAACCTAAAACCGCTCGTCACACTGAAGTTACACACGGCGTCATTAGACTTATGCAACCTTAACATGTGGCTGCACCAGTGATGAGGTCATGAGTCTTTTGTTGTTGGAAGAAAGTGCTGCGCCCCGACTTTTCCCAGAGACCAACAACCCTTTACAGACGAGCGCTGCATGTTTCTCTTTAAAAATAATCATTCCAGCAGGAGGGGAAATTGAAGGTTAGCCTATCATGCAATTAAAATATGCACTGATGGACAGGTGTGTAATGAAAAGTCACACCCTGGCTCACTGTAATCCACATTCACACACACACACACACACACACACACACAGATTGTTGGGTCGAGTCCAGAACAAACGAGGGATACATGACTGGCATTTGGTACGCAGCTAAAAGGATAACACACACATACACGGTTGTAACGTCAAGTGACAAAGAGAATGTACTTTATGTGGTGGACAACAGAGAAAACTTGCTGCCTCACGCAGAGCCGGCTACACTCACTCTCACCGTTAGCTTACGAGCTACAGTAGCTCTCCAACGAGCCGTGGAAGCATCCTGCTCCATTCGATCTATCTACCTACCGACGTCACTCTTTCCCTTTAGTAAACATGAGGTATTTTTGTGGGCGGTGCATAATTCTCTGAACACGTTAGTTAATGATGGCTAGCAAGTTTTGTTGGATTCTTTAAAAAAAAATAAAGCTGAAGAAAATAGGAGTTTCTATCAATATGTTCACTCTCCAGGACCAGGAGTATTACTTGAGAACATTAACCAACGAGACCACGTCAGCCAATCTCTACGCCGCTGGCAGACGGGAGCTAGCTAGCTCCACAACCCCGGTAAAGTAGTCTCCTAAAGGCGTGGAGAGAGGCGGATGGACCGTAGACCCACCAGCCCAGCGTTGGGCTCATTTTCTGAAAGTAGTGTATAACGTTAGCATGAAAGCATGGTGGAATTAGCAAGGTAGCTAGCAAAACTAGCCAACTGCTAAATAATGAAAATGAGTACATTGCTATTATATTGCTATTGACAGATAAGTGACGACTTTCTTCGGATAATTTTCTGAAACCAGTGTTGCATGATAACATAGCGGATCTAGCAAGCTAACTCAGAAGCTAGCCGTCTTCTACTTAGCTTAGCTAAATCCACCATTCTTTAATGCTACATTGGTTACGGAAAAAAGTATTGCTGCATTCCATTTAGCTCGGAAAGTGAAAGTCAGAGCTGGGAAAGACATCACACTTGAGTTGACTGTGTTCCAGTACAACAAGTGAGCCGAGTTAGCTATTATTAGCAACACCAGTTCATAACAACACATTATGCCGGTATTCTGCGCTTACAAACACTACAGTCACATGTCCAGAGATAGGAGTTGGACAAAACTTTATAGATGACAAATGTAACGAGACACAAGTTTGACAGAAGTGCTAATAAATAAAAATAAAGATAAATATTATTACGTTTTAAGGTCCGAGTTGGTGGGTTTGTCCGATTTTCTGAACTTCAGGCGAAGGTCCAGTTGAAATTTCCGATTGGGAATTTGGAAATTCCGACTTCCCAGATTAAATGGAATGCAGCATCTATCTGCTGCATTGTAGGAAATTTGAGTGTAGAACTGTGTGTATAATAAAAGTGTTTAATGATTCATATTTAAGAATTCATAATTAGTCATAATCATAAGTGTTTTGGAAATGCATAATTAAGATAAGCATGAAGTGTTTTAGGATTAGTAGCTAGAAGTAGAACTTGAGACATGAAGCTTTTGCCAAAAGTTGCAAAGGCTTATCTTTTATATGGAATGTTTATCGTAGAAGGAGTAAGCCATAACAGACAGCCATTGAATGTGTTAAGGATCCAGGGACAGAGAGTCACGGAGACAGGCGATTACAGAATGCTCCGGGGAAGTTAGCCAATAGGAATTGGGATAGACGGAAGGGGAGGAGCTTCGAACGGATATGAGGGCGGGATCTAGGAAGTCTTTTTCTCTCTGTTAGTTTCCTTCCCAGGTGACGGATGTGTCTCGTGAGGAGCTGAAGAGTTTTTTGCACCGGGCGATATAAGATGATATTTCATAGAAATAGTGTATTTCACTATATAACTGTATTTGCATCAGTGGGATTAAATTCATTTTAATTGTAAACCAGTTTTGGTAGTTATTATCGCAGCGTGTCCACTGTAAACTGCAGCTGGCCATGCGCTCCGGCCTCCTCTCTGTGGAGCAGACTCAAGCCTCCACAGCATCTAATCATTCCTCCACCGTGGCATGTTTACAATATAGGTGTGTTGAGCGGTTTTGTAATCGCTGCTTTATTTATAACATTTATATCTGATCGAATCACTGCGCTCACGCGTTTTCTCTGACTTCGCCACATTGTTTCGCGGTTGATCTTGGCAGCCAACCACGCCGTCGCTGTCACTCAGGTGTGTTGACAGATAGCATCAGGGACTATTTGTGTCAGATGAGTTTCAAAGGGTCATTTATGGCCACTTGTCACGACTAGTTGACACTTCCAATGCCAAAGCTTCCCTCCCTCCGTCTGAAAAAGAAAATGCCTTCTGTATACAATCACCGACTCATCTCGCTGCTAAAATACCTGTTATTATCCTCGGCAGGTATGAAGACCTACGACCCAGTTCCACCGCGCTGCACGAGCTCGACATGTACCGACTGTCCATCTGTCTGTCTGTAAATTCACTACCAGGATTCATCTGTCTGCATTAATAGATCATTACTTTCACATTTTCTTCCTGAAGGGGTCTGCGCTACACTCTGAAGAACAAAGGTTCATCCAGGAGGATCTGCTACGTGCCGATGATCACGGTGGATGATATGTTTCATGCATTGGGCAATAATTGATGCACATTACAAGCAATTGTGTGTTAATAATAGCAATGTTTCACCAGAGGAAATGCAAATGGACGGGTCCAGTAGAGGATAGGACGTGCACATGTTTAGTCACATCAGACAGTTATCTTGGCCCTACTGACATCTAAGAGGCCTGAAAACATGTTTGTAAATTGATACATTTTAGTGATACCTTTCACTGATGTCGAGAGTTTACCACCAACATATTTGCTCTTTTTGCTGCAGCTATTGTTGCGTTGCCAACTTTTTAGCTTTGCTTACTTTCAGACATTTAAAAATGTCAGAAATCATCTATAAAGTTAGTGTTCATCAGGGATCCTGCTCAGGACATCTGTAGATAATAACCATATCATATGACATGTTGACATTTGACCTGTAGTTATAACAGCCTCTATTAGCATTGAGATGGATCGTCGTCACTAGTTTCCTCATAATTTCATCAGTGATGGTCGCACCTGAAGCTCTTTGACTTACAGAGAGGACGAGGGGGGATGGAGGGAAGGCTGAAGTGTGGGAGGCGGGAAAGAGGAGGAGGGTCGGTTCTTATCTGATCCAGACCACTTTAGGAAGACACCTGTGGTATCCAGGACAATATATTACCACCTAAGTAGCCCCCCCCCCCCCCCCCCCCCCCCACACACTCAGGTTTAGTGTTGAGCGTGAGCAGAGCTGTCAGACAGCTGCAGGCAGGAAGTAAAGACGACAGGCGGGAACGCCTCGTATTTACTTCCTGCCTCGTATTTATGGAGCGGTGAAACAAGGAGATTTAACGAGGAGCATCAGACAGCGAAGGTGATCAGGTTCAAAATCAAGAAAGATGAGAGAGAAGAAGAAAAGACGACAGGAAGTAAAAACAAAGTTACTAAACGAATTAAGTTTAGTTTAGATATCACTGCTTCTTCCTGCTAATGCTCATCAATCACTTTGACTTTAAAAGTATTCTTGTCCAGCTTTTGGCTCCGTCGCACAACTGGAATTACCCACAATACCTTCTGTCTGGTTTAGGTTAGTAGAAGTCACATTTTACTT
Organism: Melanostigma gelatinosum; assembly: GCF_949748355.1. Taxonomy (NCBI): domain Eukaryota; kingdom Metazoa; phylum Chordata; class Actinopteri; order Perciformes; family Zoarcidae; genus Melanostigma; species Melanostigma gelatinosum. Next base: position 28,359,029 of record NC_136638.1, read on the forward strand.
CCTTCTTGTCAAAGTAAAAGCTTCTTCAGCAATTAACCTGTATTTATATCATCAATAACAGCTGGAATGCAGTGTAGGAATTGTGTGGTATTCGTACTTTTTCTACAACATAGCATTATAAATGTGTGGTAAAAGTACTTTTACTTTTAAAAAGTACTTTTACTGTAACGAGTCTTTCTACAGTGTAGTATGAGTACTTTTACTGTAACACGTCTTTCTACAGTGTGGCATTAGTACTTTTACTGTAACGAGTCTTTCTACAGTGTGGCATTAGTACTTTTACTGTAACGAGTCTTTCTACAGTGTGGCATTAGTACTTTTACTGTAACGAGTCTTTCTACAGTGTGGTATTAGTACTTTTACTGTAACGAGTCTTTCTACAGTGTGGCATTAGTACTTTTACTGTAACGAGTCTTTCTACAGTGTGGCATTAGTACTTTTACTGTAACGAGTCTTTCTACAGTGTGGTATTAGTACTTTTACTGTAACGAGTCTTTCTACAGTGTGGTATTAGTACTTTTACTGTAATGAGTCTTTCTACAGTGTGGTATTAGTACTTTTACTGTAACACGTCTTTCTACAGTGTGGCATTAGTACTTTTACTGTAACGAGTCTTTCTACAGTGTGGTATTAGTACTTTTACTGTAACGAGTCTTTCTACAGTGTGGTATTAGTACTTTTACTGTAATGAGTCTTTCTACAGTGTGGTATTAGTACTTTTACTGTAACGAGTCTTTCTACAGTGTGGTATTAGTACTTTTACTGTAACGAGTCTTTCTACAGTGTGGTATTAGTACTTTTACTGTAACGAGTCTTTCTACAGTGTGGTATTAGTACTTTTACTGTAACACGTCTTTCTACAGTGTGGCATTAGTACTTTTACTGTAACGAGTCTTTCTACAGTGTGGTATTAGTACTTTTACTGTAACGAGTCTTTCTACAGTGTGGCATTAGTACTTTTACTGTAACGAGTCTTTCTACAGTGTGGCATTAGTACTTTTACTGTAATGAGTCTTTCTACAGTGTAGTATGAGTACTTTTACTGTAACGAGTCTTTCTACAGTGTGGCATTAGTACTTTTACTGTAACGAGTCTTTCTACAGTGTGGTATTAGTACTTTTACTGTAACGAGTCTTTCTACAGTGTGGTATTAGTACTTTTACTGTAACGAGTCTTTCTACAGTGTGGCATTAGTACTTTTACTGTAACGAGTCTTTCTACAGTGTGGTATTAGTACTTTTACTGTAACGAGTCTTTCTACAGTGTGGTATTAGTACTTTTACTGTAACGAGTCTTTCTACAGTGTGGCATTAGTACTTTTACTGTAACGAGTCTTTCTACAGTGTGGTATTAGTACTTTTACTGTAACGAGTCTTTCTACAGTGTGGTATTAGTACTTTTACTGTAACACGTCTTTCTACAGTGTGGCATTAGTACTTTTACTGTAACGAGTCTTTCTACAGTGTGGCATTAGTACTTTTACTGTAACGAGTCTTTCTACAGTGTGGTATTAGTACTTTTACTGTAACGAGTCTTTCTACAGTGTGGCATTAGTACTTTTACTGTAACGAGTCTTTCTACAGTGTGGCATTAGTACTTTTACTGTAACGAGTCTTTCTACAGTGTAGTATTAGTACTTTTACTGTAACGAGTCTTTCTACAGTGTAGTATGAGTACTTTTACTGTAACGAGTCTTTCTACAGTGTGGTATTAGTACTTTTACTGTAACGAGTCTTTCTACAGTGTGGTATTAGTACTTTTACTGTAACGAGTCTTTCTACAGTGTGGCATTAGTACTTTTACTGTAACGAGTCTTTCTACAGTGTGGCATTAGTACTTTTACTGTAACGAGTCTTTCTACAGTGTAGTATGAGTACTTTTACTGTAACGAGTCTTTCTACAGTGTGGTATTAGTACTTTTACTGTAACGAGTCTTTCTACAGTGTAGTATGAGTACTTTTACTGTAACGAGTCTTTCTACAGTGTGGCATTAGTACTTTTACTGTAACGAGTCTTTCTACAGTGTGGTATTAGTACTTTTACTGTAACACGTCTTTCTACAGTGTGGTATTAGTACTTTTACTGTAACGAGTCTTTCTACAGTGTGGTATTAGTACTTTTACTGTAACACGTCTTTCTACAGTGTGGCATTAGTACTTTTACTGTAACGAGTCTTTCTACAGTGTAGTATTAGTACTTTTACTGTAACGAGTCTTTCTACAGTGTAGTATTAGTACTTTTACTGTAACGAGTCTTTCTACAGTGTGGCATTAGTACTTTTACTGTAACGAGTCTTTCTACAGTGTGGCATTAGTACTTTTACTGTAACGAGTCTTTCTACAGTGTGGTATTAGTACTTTTACTGTAACGAGTCTTTCTACAGTGTGGCATTAGTACTTTTACTGTAACGAGTCTTTCTACAGTGTGGCATTAGTACTTTTACTGTAACGAGTCTTTCTACAGTGTGGTATTAGTACTTTTACTGTAACGAGTCTTTCTACAGTGTGGCATTAGTACTTTTACTGTAACGAGTCTTTCTACAGTGTGGTATTAGTACTTTTACTGGAACGAGTCTTTCTACAGTGTAGTATGAGTACTTTTACTGTAACGAGTCTTTCTACAGTGTGGCATTAGTACTTTATGTCTGAATACTTCCTCCCCCACTGGTTTTGGAGACACTAATCATTGTTTGCTTCAGTGTCAGGATTGATCGCTTCCATCAGTCGATCTGATCTCGTCCATCGCTTGCTTTGGTCTGGAAGCTGATCTCAGATCTGTCCTGTCACTGTTTCTCTTTGATCTGAGGATCTGACCTGCTGGGCGAGCTCAGAGGATGTTTATTCCTCACCTAAAGTGTTGACAGGTGTCATGGGGGATGGGGGGGGGGGGCGACGACTATGTGTGTGTGTGTGTGCGTTGCTGATAGACACTGTCTTTGTCTCCAGGTGTGTGTGGCGCTCAGGGACACTCACACATTTCTTCTCATTTATGCATCAGTGTGTGAGTGTGCTGATGTTTCTCTGCCCAAACCTGTGTGTGTGTGTGTGTGTGCGCACGTTCAGGTGTGTGTATGTGTGTGTGTGCGCACGTTCAGGTGTGTGTATGTGTGTGTGTGCGCGCACGTTCAGGTGTGTGTACGTGTGTGTGTGCGCACGTTCAGGTGTGTGTATGTGTGTGTGCGCGCACGTTCAGGTGTGTGTATGTGTGTGTGTGTGCGCACGTTCAGGTGTGTGTATGTGTGTGTGCGCGCACGTTCAGGTGTGTGTATGTGTGTGTGTGTGCGCACGTTCAGGTGTGTGTACGTGTGTGTGTGTGCGCACGTTCAGGTGTGTGTATGTGTGTGTGTGTGTGTGTGTGTCGGGGTATGAGTCCTCCTGTGCCCCCAGGCTCTTCCTGTAGCAGCGTATGTTTCCGTCCCCCAGGCCTGGGGACTTTACAGGCTTTACCTGAGCCCATAACAGCTCCCCAGTGAAGACAATTAGCTGCTAAACGCCTCCCTGCTCGCCGCTGTTTGTTTACCGTCGGCCGCCATGTTGGCTTTTTGTCCTCGTTCGTGTTTCACCGACAGGAACGTCCGGAGAAGAAGAAAAGAGGAAAAAAACAAGTTTGTTGACGACACCAAACACATCCGTCCACAGCTGTCTGGTTTTTAGTTAATGCATCTGGATCACATGAACTCATGTTAACACAGACCCTGTTGTTTTGCTTCCTGTTTTCACAATAAAGGTCATCGCTATATGACACTAAAAGGAAAAGTTGTGCAGATTTTAAATCCGCCTAAAATAAAAAAGGAGCTGTGATTTTTTTTAAATGAAATAATGATCTGTTTCATGTTTTTCCTCTTTCATAAAATAATCAGAAGTAAACTGTAGATGTATTGTCTAATCATACAATTTACATATATTTATGTATTTTACATTCAGTAAAAGAGAAGTACACAGATAAAGTGATCCTTAAACTTAAATCTCTCACATGTTTTTGTGATTCATCTATCTTTATAATCATTCAAGTATTTTTATTTACCCATTTCCATAATACTGCATGGTCAAAAGGGTGTAGTAAGTAGTGTGTACTTTGTAGTATTTGTATAAAACAGGACACTGGGATATAGTAGTGTCTCCTGGAGTAAAGCTCACTTCTAAATATTATCGGTAAAATGTATGCAAAGGACACACAGAGGTAGAAGTTTTACTAAAGTAAAAGTAGTAATACCACAGGTTCAACATACTCTGTTCCAAGCAAATGTATTCAAATGTATTCAAAAAAATATATCGTGAGGTAAAAGTACAAAAGTATTACTTGAAGAACCAAAAGTAAAAGTACTCATTATGCAGAATGGCTCATTGCATAATGTATATCATATATGGAACATAATTATTGATCTTACTATAAAGTTCTTATCTTTATCCATAATAACATTATTACATATTTTTGTTTAATAACCTGAAGCTGCAAAGTAACTAGCAACTACAGTAAAGTAGAAGTTTATTTATTTAATGAAAAGTATCTTTTGTTCCTCACAAAAACATCTGCAAAACCAGTTTTTAAGAAGTATTTTAAGCCTTTCATTGTTTACATCCGTCGATCTTCTTCTATTCTCTTTTTGTTGGTACATTTCTGTGTTGAACTTGTATCTTGTTTAATAACGTTTAACAAACTTAATGTAAAATGTAGTTTCATCAATAAAAACTGCTGTAAAGACGAAGTCACAAACAGATCTCAGAGTCCTTTAACCAAACAGCCACTTAAAGAAGGTTTTAATCGTCTTCTGTCGGTCAAAAAGACATCAAATGTATGAATCTCATATACGATTAGAAGATTCAGAAGGTTTGGATTCAGTCTGCAGCACAAAGAGAACAAAAGAATAAAAAGTCTCATTTCCCTGTTGTGGTTTGAGGCTCAGACGTCTGTGGACTTGTCTCTCTGCCACATATTGAAATGGTCATTTTTTGTCCATTTTCACGGAGATCGTGGTGTGAAGGTTGGAGGTCGTGCTGAGACACATCGTACATCGACGTCTCCGTAAAACACCCGCCGAGTCTGTTTCACATGAATATGTGAGGTGTTATTCTGTAATCGAGTCATATCTCTGATTTAATTCAATTCAATTTATTTTTGTATAGCCCAAAATCACAAATTACAAATTTGCCTCAGAGGGCTTTACAACATGTACACGTTTGACATCCTCTTGTCCCGGGACCCTCACATCAGAACAGGAAAAACTCCCAAAAACCCCTTTAACGGGAGGAAAGAGGAAGAAACCTGTGGGAGAGCAATAGAGGAGGGATCCCTCTCCCAGGATGGACAGAAGTGCAATGATGTCATGTGTAGAACAGGACAGTGAATTACAACACATTCAATGTAATTACAGCACATTCAATGTAATTACAGCACATTCAATGTATGACACAACCACGACAGGAGGCAACACCTGGTCCAGGTAAACCCGGATACACAGGAACCTGTGAGGCCAGAAAGCACAGAGACTCTGGTGAAGAAGCAGGTCAATAATGTGCATTAATGGTATCGGCAATATGAAATAGTAAAGTGAGTAATAATAAAAGTGATATTAGCAGTTGGAGTCAGCAGGGCCATGGTAGGAGGAAGGACCAGGGTCCAGATGAAACCATGCTCCATGGAAACCTGTGAGGAGAGGAAGCACAAGGACTCCGGGGAAGAGACAGAATCAGTACTGTCCATTAATGGTGTCGGTAATATGATTAATAATGTTAATAATGAAGATCGTAGTAGGTGTCAGCAGGGCCGTGGCTGGTTGAAGAACCAGTGTCCAGATAAAACTGCGGTCATCCTGTGAGGCGAGAAAGCACAAATACTCCGGGGAAGAAGTGAAGTTAGTAATGAGCATTAATGGGACATCAATGCATACAGACGGAGGTGAAGAAGAGGAGGATCAACTGGATCAACTGGTGTCTGACTGGGCCGACTGACAGCTGATCACAGCTGATCACAGCTGATCACAGCTGATCAGCTGTGATCAGCTGTCAGTCGGCCTCAGTCATCAGAAACCGACGTCGCTTCACGTGACGCTTCACGTGACGCTTCACGTGACGCTTCACGTGACGCTTCACGTGACGCTTCACGTGACGCTTCACGTGACGCTTCACGTGACGCTTCACGTGACGCTTCAGAGGAAAGGACGTCTCATGTCTGTTAAAACATATCTCCTCGCATGGTTTTCTCTCTCCTCTCCATTTGAAAAAAAACTGTCCCCATTGGACATACGTCTGTTTTTTGCCCTGTTGGCTTTGGTTGTCTCTTTTGTCCCTGAAATGTCTCCAGCACGCCTCTGTCCATATGTGGCACAAAGCTCGGGTGTAGGATTACACAGGACTTACATTTGTTATACTGTGGTATTGCTACCCTGACTTCAGAAAAGGATCTGAATACCTCTTCCACTTCAACATTCATTATTTGTTTTACAGCAACCATCAGTTGAACAGATAACATTCAAACTGGTGCGTTCAAGTACAGACATTCTGCATCCCTCTTTCTACCACTTCATACTGCCGATGGACAAATGAGGCTGATGAAAAAAAGACACTGCACACAAGTCCCCAATAGACTGAATCACTTTAGAAATTCTTTACTTTTTGAGCCGTTAAATGTTAACCAAATTAGTTTGGTTTTCTTTAAGAACCCTACAGAGAAATACAACCCTTTTTCTTCATGTTTCGCTGAATCCGGTCTGTTTGTTATTGTGTCGAACCACGTCTCGCTCAAGGAGAAGTCTCGTTCCGCAATCATGCGACAGGTGACTTGTTGCACAAGAGAGAATGCAGCTTTAAGACTTTTCTGTCCACCAGGAGACTCTGAAACCCTCCGAGACCAGGTCCCCCACAGACATCCTGATGCTGTCATTAGCGTCCATCATCCACCAATCACATCGTCCCCTGAGGGACGACTGTTGATTTAAGACGACTGTGGAACTGGAAATTTTTTTTGGACGACCAGAGTGAAGTAAATATGAGGAGCTGGTCCACCTTAAACATGTGGCTCCACCTTAAGAGCTGAGGTTTAAATAGATGTGAGGAGTTTAGTATTGGGAGGCTTATCTGAAATCTTTTTTCTTATCTGAACCGAACAAACATTTTAGATTTTCTTTTTTGGCGGTAAACAAAAAATTTTAAATACATTTTTTGGGGGGTAAATTTACGCCTTTCTTTTGCAACATCATATATTTTTTCTCAAAACGTTACTCATTGAATTACGACATTTCTTTTATTTTAATTACAAAAAAAACATTCTTTAAATATTTGATGATATTTTTCCTCATAAAAATTTCGCCTTCATTTAAAATATCTGATGGCTCTTTTATTAATTAATAATAATATTAAAAGTATGTGGCTGCAAATGTTCCTGCTTCTAGTGGTCATATAAATATTTTTTTGTGTTTTAATGTACTTTTTATGTGCTTCTGAATTTAACTGAAAACACTTTATTGTTGTCAGTCGTCGTCGAGTGAAAACATTTAGACCTTTAACTAACATGATCAGACAGCTGTTTGACAGATGTCTGAGTGACATCTAAAGATTCTCTTCAGTCTCTAATTTAAATTCTTGTAAATTAAAGTTGAACAGGGGACCTGTTGGAAACCCCTGGAGGACCCTCGAGGAGCCCCCAGACCTCAGGTTGAGAACCTCCTCCGTCCTCTCCCAAACTGTCAGTCAGCGTTCAGTCGTCTCTAAACGGTAATTTATGTTGTTGTGAGGACAAATTGCTGCAGGAGGTGAACCATTAGCTAAACGGTGTTTCACACAGACGTGTTTTCACCTGCAGAAAAAATGAGAAAAATGTCCGGTGTCAATGAATTATGACGGCTGATTGAAAGCAAACCTCCCACTAAAGATTAATATCTACTTGTGTTCAAGTGGTTTGTTTTTCTGCACATGACACTTCATTTAAAATGTTATTACAGATTCATGAACATGATATTTGAGAACTCTGTAGATCAATAAAGAAGAAGCTCATAACAAACAGCACAGCGCCCTCCAGTGGTCGCTGGTTGTCATTCACATCAACGACACAAGAAAATCAAATCCTGTTTGTTTTTATTTATCTATATTATCTTTTTATCATTGATCAATGAACAAGGAAACAGCATTTTCATGTTACTGCTGGTTTACGTGCAGATAATTCAAAAAACGTGGGAAGGCAAGATTAAAAAGGGAAGATTAAGAAGAATAAACTAGATTAAAGTTGCAAATTTAAAAGAAAAAAACTCAAATCAGAATGTTGTTTTCTTCTGAATCAGCAGATTCACGGCGGTGTCCTGAAAGTCCAGATACTGATGATAACGTGCTGATTCGGACTATTTCCTAATTGATGAATATGATTTCAAAGCATAATTCGAATAAATCTTCCACTGCAGCTGAAAACATTTTTTCTGTAAATCTGTAATTTTATAATCTCAGAGAATAATCTGGTTTTTTTCAAGTTCAAGTTTGTGTGTTTTTCTCACAAAAGTACCACTTGAATCTCAGATAATTTGAAGTTTATTCCCTGAATATTACCCCGTTCCCCCATCGCTGTAACGTCTCATGATGTACGTGAACGGTCCCCGATGCGTCCTCATAGTTTAAGTCTTTTACCAACAAACGTGAATAACTTACTCGCCATTTAAAGAATTCTCTCGATCAGGATCCGAAGCTTTCGTATTTCTCATTGCAGGTTTATATTTCTTGGATTTCTGTGAATTTAGGATGCCAACGAAAAACAAACAACAATAATAAATACTTTTACTAATGCGATCAATCGATTTCCCCAGACGTCATCATTCTGTTCATGTCACACGAGAAAAGATTCATTGATCCATCGCTAGAAGTTTAACAGTCGAGCTGCTTGTGATGACGAGTAGGCGATATTTATACTTCATTGATACTGTTCGATATTTGATACATTTGATACTTCATATGTTTCATATTTGATACATTTGATACTTCATATGTTTCATATTTGATACATTTGATACTTCATAGGTTTGATATTTGATACTTCATAGGTTTGATATTTGATACTTCATAATTTGATATTAGATGGATGGATGTATATGTTGATTTAGTTTATCGAATAAACTAAACTGAAATCATCTTAAAACTTCAAATAAATTAGGTTTATTAAACACTTTATGATATTTGTTGTATTATTTCTATACTATTCTCATAACACTCTGTTTTTAATGCATCAGTGAATTGATCAAATCTAATCTCTGGTATTTCATGTCACATATTATTGCTATACTGTTCTTCCTATATGTGCCATACTGTCCTGTGTGTGTGCGTGTGTGTGTGTGTGTGTGTGTGTGTGTGTTGTCCTGTGAAATGTCTGTCAGGTTTGATTCAGGAGCTTCCAGCAGCAGCGAAGCAGCCAATCAGAGTGTGACAGACGAGTGCGAGTCCGACCATCTGTAGGTGGACTGATGCCGACAAGCGCGCGCGCGCACACGCACACACACGCACACACACACACACACACAATGGAGTGAACGATTGCTCGATTAGTTTCACGATGACGTCGATCAGCAGATCTTCTGATCTTCGATCTTCTTCAATGTGAATATTTTCTGGTTTCTTTCGTCCTCAACCGAACGTCTTTGAGAGAAACGGGTCTCAAAAGAAATCTACATTTCAAATCAAATCATTTACAGGATATTGCTCCTTTGTTTCTTTATAAAACATTTAATACGTCACTTATTTCTTTACAGGGTTTGTATGAAAGTAATAAAGTAGTTCATGAATATGAGATTTAGAGAGTTTACAGTTATTATCATTCCTCCTGTGCATTGTGGGGTTTGGGTTAAAGAAGTTTTACCGGTTACACTATTACATAATACAGAATATTCATTTTTCATACTTCCTCTGGTGTTTTGGAGAAACTAAAACGAACATAAACTCCGTCATACATACAGAGGCTCCTCCCCCTTCTGGGCGCCACTATAAACAAAGCTTAAAGCACCAAATGCCACTGAAAATAATGATACACATAATAACACAAAACTCATCCAACAAACGGAGAAGGTGAAACCAGCCGGATGTGTGTATTTAAATATTGAAAGCAGCAGATACTGAACATGATGTCATGCTCCCCCCCCCCTTTAGGTTCATTAACAAAAGATGAAAATACATGTCTTAGTTATAATCATTATTACTTCACAATTTACATTATTTTACATCAGCGCTGAGGTAAAAGCTTCATCATCACCGAGTGGGGAATTTAAGAATGAGCACAAAGCTGCAGCGAGGGAGAGCTGCTGCTGTCTATTTGTGGCGGAGGTGTTTCTGTACTTCCACCGCGGTGCGTCACCTCCAACTGAAGGTGACAATTGCACCCTGGGGGGGGGGGTTACCCTCTCTTTGTCTTCTTCTCTGGATCGTTCCCGAAAAATCCACAACTGCACCATCAGAGCTGCAGAGACACAAGCCACACACACACACACACACACACACACACACACACACACACACACACACACACACACACACACACACACACACACACACACACACACACACACACACACACACACACACACACACACACACACACACACACACACACACACACACACACACACACACACACACACACACACGCCATCGTGTTAAAAAAGTTACTCCGAAACACGCAAACGAGGAGAGAAGAAGAAGCGACGGTAAACACTGTGATCTCGCCTCCAGCTGAGTGATATGAACGACGGTAGAAATGTTTCAGTGTTTATCGATTTATTTATAGTTTCATTATTTAAGATGACTGAGAACAAACCAAACAAATGTCAATCAAGCTGAAGATGTTTGACAGTCATTTGTTGTGCAAAATAATAATTATGTGTCCAATAAACGTCCCTGAGGTGATCGACAACACCACCGTGATGTATTGATCATCTAATAACCGTACACGTGTTTTAACCCTCAGAACCCCCCAGCGGGACGGAAAAGCATGTTTTCTTTAAACAATCGCAAAAACAACACCGTTTATCACAACAAGAAGCTGCACAAAAACATATTTATCGTCAGATTGTTATCTTTACAACGGTCCTTGAACACATCATTTGTAACGATCACTTCCATCACAAAAAGCAGCCGAAACGAAGCTTAATTCAAATCTTGGTATTTCAACATTTTATTCTTCATGTTCTGATTCTGAATGTCTCCTCTAATGAAGCCTTCACTTTAACCAGATTGCGTAAAAGCATTAAACGGTGAGCTCCTCCTCCTGTGGACCCAGATGTTTGCTCTGAAGAATCCATTGTTTGTGTGCATCCTCCTGCAGAGGCAGTTTAAACCTCTGGGGCTCTGCAGGAGGATGTTTGTGTAATTCCTCTCTCTGCCAGAGGGGGAGACACACGCTCCGCTCTGCAGCTTTAAATACGATCCAACACAGGAAATAGAACAAGAAGCAAACAAGCCTTCAGTGTTTCTTTTGTAGACTCAGGTTTTTATAAATACTTAATATTGTACAAACACACGGTACCGCTCGTCTCTGTAACATAAAACTATGACATCACGTGGAACCTCAGCGCGCCCTCTGGAGGCCGACCGGCACACAACAGTCAGCCGACCTCTGAATATAAAAACTAAAGACAAGAGACTGGACCAGGACCAGGACCCCTGCAGGGTCACAGGTCCAGAGGAACTCAAAGGGACTTTTCAGTGACTCTGATGCTGTTTTGTGTCATTAAACGAGACAAATTCTGCATTTTAAAAAGGTAAAAATACTGATAAACGATATAAAACACGTTGCAGCTTTTCCTCAGGATGGAACTTTCTGCAACATTTAAATTCACAAGAAACTTATCGCTCATCAAAACACAATTATCAAAGAAGTGACTTTTAACTCTCTACTCAACAGGAAGTGAGCAGATAAGGACGTGAAATAATATTTTAAAGAGTTATGTCAAATGTACTTTAAACTCCCGACTTTAGATTTTGTCTTTAAAACTATATTTCAGATTTAATTTGACAGAATTGAAGGTATTAATCCAAATTATTATGTCTTTGAGAGTTCAACGGAAATCCTGCTGAGTAACTGAAATGAGAGAATAAAGTATGAATCTCGTGGTTGAGATCAGTTCAATTATAAAAAGAAAATAATACAAAAATAAACGTTTTTCACCAAAATATTTAACAAAAATACATTAAAATAATATTTCTCCCAAATAAATCTTTCAAATAAATACACCGAATCTCATCTGGTTTACAGTGAAAGCAGGAAATGATCTGTTGGTCAAATGGAGACGACACTCTGACAGAGACGTGAAGCTGTTACCTGTGATGGAGTGATGGGGTGATGGAGTGATGGGGTGATGGAGTGATGGGGTGATGGAGTGATGGGGTGATGGAGTGATGGAGTGATGGGGTGATGGGGTGATGGGGTGATGGAGTGATGGAGTGATGGGGTGATGGAGTGATGGAGTGATGGGGTGATGGAGTGATGGGGTGATGGGGTGATGGAGTGATGGGGTGATGGAGTGATGGAGTGATGGGGTGATGGAGTGATGGAGTTATGGGGTGATGGAGTGATGGAGTGATGGGGTGATGGGGTGATGGGGTGATGGAGTGATGGGGTGATGGAGTGATGGGGTGATGGAGTGATGGAGTGATGGGGTGATGGAGTGATGGAGTGATGGGGTGATGGAGTGATGGGGTGATGGAGTGATGGGGTGATGGAGTGATGGGGTGATGGGGTGATGGAGTGATGGGGTGATGGAGTGATGGGGTGATGGAGTGATGGGGTGATGGAGTGATGGGGTGATGGGGTGATGGGGTGATGGGGTGATGGAGTGATGGAGTGATGGGGTGATGGGGTGATGGAGTGATGGGGTGATGGAGTGATGGGGTGATGGAGTGATGGGGTGATGGGGTGATGGGGTGATGGAGTGATGGGGTGATGGGGTGATGGAGTGATGGGGTGATGGGGTGATGGAGTGATGGGGTGATGGAGTGATGGGGTGATGGAGTGATGGGGTGATGGAGTGATGGGGTGATGGAGTGATGGGGTGATGGAGTGATGGGGTGATGGAGTGATGGGGTGATGGAGTGATGGGGTGATGGAGTGATGGGGTGATGGAGTGATGGGGTGATGGAGTGATGGAGTGATGGGGTGATGGAGTGATGGGGTGATGGAGTGATGGGGTGATGGAGTGATGGGGTGATGGAGTGATGGGGTGATGGAGTGATGGAGTGATGGGGTGATGGAGTGATGGGGTGATGGAGTGATGGGGTGATGGAGTGATGGGGTGATGGGGTGATGGAGTGATGGGGTGATGGAGTGATGGGGTGATGGAGTGATGGAGTGATGGGGTGATGGAGTGATGGGGTGATGGAGTGATGGAGTGATGGGGTGATGGGGTGATGGAGTGATGGAGTGATGGGGTGATGGAGTGATGGGGTGATGGAGTGATGGGGTCTGGTGTGTTCAAAGAGCTGATGGATGAATCAAAGGTCCGCCTGACAGCAGAGTAAAGAGGTGAAGACGTTCTGAACAAAGCGTTCATTTGAAGAACATCTCTGCTGCTCTGGCTGGAGAAGAACTTCACACAAACACACGTCTGAACATCGCCGCCGTCTCTTTAACCTCCGATCAATGAAATCATCTGCTTGATGAACCCATGAGGATGATGATGATTAATCCTGCAGGCTATCGCTCTACCAGTGAAGCTTCAGCTCCTTCTCGAGGTGATGTTGGATTGAAATATATAAATAGTGTCTTCAGCTCAGCTCAGTTTACTTTGAAGAGAACAGGAAATACATTTGGGGACGTTTGGTCGTAATTAAGAAAATCCAGATTTCTCATTAATTATGAGAAAAAGTCTCATTTATTCCTGTTGTGATCAGTTCAAGAGACACATTCTGCAAAAAAACCCACAAAACATAAACTTGTTTCTTTCTTTGTCAGAATAAGCGTAGCGCCTCATGTGACCAGCAGGAAATGAACCGTGTTGAGATTCTTCCTCCGTTCGTCGTCACTTCTTCTCCAACGTGGATCAGAACAGAGAACACGAACCCTCTGACACGCATCTGAACATCTCGGCTCCTTCTGCACAATCACAGTTAAAAACAACAACAACAACAACGCCAGCAGGAACCAAAGTGCCCCGCCAAAATAAATGCCTTAAAACAGCCGAGCTCGTGTGTTTGAGTTCATCTTGGTTCAGTCTCGTCATCGGCAGGTTTTTAATCCACCGAAAAACCTTCAGCTGGCTTTAAAAAGACAAAGCAGCAGCTTCAAGAGCTGAGATGTTCCCGACGGTGGACGTCAGCTCCACTTGTGTCCTGGAGGAAACGAGTCAATGTTCGTACCATTGGTTTGTTTCACAGCCTCATTCGGTTTGTAGAAACACGACCAGCGTTAAACGGATCAAAGCCTCCAGGTGAGCGACCACGACTCCAGACCTGAAACCCGTTGGGGGTGTGTGTGTGTGTGTGTGTGTGTGCATGTGTGTGTGTGCGTCCTCTACGCCAGCAGACACCAGGGCGTGTGGTCCTGGTCACACTCCAGCTTGGTGTTGATGACGGTGCACGGAGCCCCGCTGATGGTCACTTCCTGTCTGGACTCCACCTGGTAACGGAGGTTAGTCAGACCCCCCTCCTGGTCCACCTTAAACTGCTCCTGCAGGGAGGAGGGAGGAAACAAGGGAAGGAGGGAAGGTGACAATGGAGGGTGTGTTGTGTTTAACAAGAGGAGCTTTCCATTGATTATTTATTGGTTGTTTCGTTGCTTTGTCACAGCGAAAGGAACTGTTCCTGAGTCTGAAGCTGCTAATTCCAACAAGACTTGTGTGTCAGTGAACGCAACACGAAGACCTCCTCTCCCGAGGACGTTTGGTGCAGCCGGACGGCGTCTTAGCCGCTCAAACAGCAGCTGTGATTGTGTATGATCCATGAAGAGAGTCCTCTCTGCAGGCTGCAGGAAGTGACCTGGATTTATTGTGATTGTGTGACTTGAGTGGTTCCTCAGTTTGCAGTTTCTGTCTAAGGTCAGCTTAGCTTAGCTTAGCTTAGCTTAGCGACAGTGACGGTCAAAGCTCCGGGTCTTTCCTGTAATAACTAGCGGAGCAGACAGAAGCTACTGGTCGCTACTTAGCTTAGCTTAGCTTAGCTTAGCACGTCTGTCTCTGGTTCACGAAACCTTTTCAAAGCATTTTGAATAAAAATGTGAGCAGAAAACCAGAATGAGGAGATGTGAGGTTTTCACCTGCAGAGGATCATTGAGTTCACTCACGTTCTCTGTGAAGAAGGAACTCTGGTGTTTACTGACGAGTCTTAGTCGAATCGAGTAAGAGCGCCGTAGCATCGACCACAGCTGTTGTATATTGATGAGATGTTTATAAAAGATATGGGCTGGGCTCAGAGGGACCTTCTGATTGGTTCCCTCTAACAGGTGAACTCTTGTACCTGTTTCTGGGCGGCGACCCTCTTCTGGTCTCTCTTTCTCCAGGCCGAGTCGTGGATGTGGAGGAAGGTTTTATATCCTGTCGTGATTCCACTCGGTCTGAAGAGCTGCAGAGACAATAAACACAGAAAGAATGTAAGACGTGGTCCGACATGGTCTAATGTGGTCTGACGTGGTCCGACGTGGTCTAACATGGTCTGACATGGTCTAACATGGTCCGACGTGGTCTAACATGGTCTGACATGGTCTGACGTGGTCCAACATGGTCCGACGTGGTCCGACATGGTCCGACGTGGTCCGACGTGGTCTAACATGGTCTGACATGGTCCGACGTGGTCCGACGTGGACCGACGTGGCCCGACGTGGTATGACGTGGTCTGACGCGATCTGACGCGGTCTGACGTGATCTGACGTGGTCTGACGCGGTCTGACGTGATCTGACGTGGCCTGACGTGGTATGACGTGGTCTGACGTGGTCTGACGTGATCTGACGTGGTCTGACGCGGTCTGACGTGGTCTGACGTGGTCTGACGTGATCTGACGTGGTCTGACGTGGTCTGATGTGGTCTGACGTGATCTGACGTGGTCTGACGTGGTCTGACGTGATCTGACGTGGTCTGACGTGGTCTGACGTGGCCTGACGTGATCTGACGTGATCTGACGTGGTCTGACGTGATCTGACGTGGTCTGACGTGGTCTGACGTGGTCTGACGTGGTCCAACATGTACCTGTAACTCAGCTTTCCTCAGTCTTCTGTAGAACTCGTCGTCCTCTCGGCCCCAACCCCAGAACCGGTTCGACATCCCGTTACACTGAAAAACAAAAACATGAAGCATTTTATTTCTCTGCTTCAGAGGAAATAAAGTGAAGATGTGACGAAGAAGAAGTCCTGAACTGAGGTTTCTGCTGAGTAGAGTCCAGCGGAAACGGGTGAAACAGCTCCACCTGGTGGACGGTTTGAATCATTACATCAACGTGATGTGAAACCACTGTCGGGTATTTTTAACTTCAGGAACTTCAACCACAAACCGGCACCTTCAAGATAAACGTCACTAAAAAGACTAAAGAGAGGCTTCGTGTTTCTGGGACTGATTATGGAACCGGAGCTCAAAGAACCACACTATGTCGATATATTGCAGAGCTCCATGTTACATAACATTTAGTTCAGTTCCTGCAATAGAACAGGACTAAAATAACCCCTTCAGTAACAGTCGTTTCATATTATCACTCTGTATGTTGTTTCCAGTGAAATATGAAGACACAGAGCAGACAGTCCCTCTGACCCCTCATGTTTAAAGAAACCACAGAAGAAGCCGCTCCGTACCGCGTGGTAGTGCTTCTTGGTGAGCAGCAGGATCCCCCCCACGTAGGTCTTGTAGTGGTACAGCGGGTGCAGCTCGGGCGAGGCCACGTGGAACGGACCCTCCACGGGGAACCCGTAGTCCAGCGCCTCGTTCAGGGGCAGCAGGTCCACGTCGTGCATCGCCAGGTAGTCCGTGTCGTTACCGCTCTCCAGGTAGCCCACGTTGATCAGGGACGCCCGGTTGAACCTGAACCCAAAGTCACAGTCTCAGTTGTGAGAGAGAGAGAGCTTCTTCTTCCTCCTCTTCCCCCTTCTCCTCCTCCCCCCCTCACCTGTAGTGATCCACCTGGTTGATGACGATGATCTTGTGTCTGATCTTCTTCTTGTTGAGGAACGTGTGCATAAAGGGAACAAACACCATCAGCTCGTCGAACCGTTCCCTGAAGGGGATGATGAGGGCCAGTCTGTGAGGACCCCAGGACGGGTCGTCCGCTAAAGACGCCCGATCGGCGGCGGGGGGGCAGGGCGGCTGCTGTTGTTGTTGTTGTTGTTGGGGGGGGCGTCGGTCTCCGTGCAGGGGGGTGGACATCTCACCGGAACAGCTGAGCTGAAGCCACAGCAGAGAGAAGAGCAGCAGCACCATGCACAGACCGAACAGCTTGTAGATCGTACATCTACCAGAGAGGAACCTGGAGACACACAGGAGGGAGGCGGAGCTTCAGGCAGCTGCTGAAACACTACAGAAATCTTTAAATACAGGAAACAACTACAACACTGACCAGGTCTGGATTTCAAAATAAGAGGTAAGATAAGATGTTAGATTATTGTGTGTATATATATATACACACACACACACACACACACACACACACACACACACACACACACACACACACACACACACACACACACACACACACACACACACACACACACACACACACACACACACACACACACACACACACACACAGAGGAGCTGGTGGAACATGTTCTCTGTAGGGCTGTGCCACATCCAATCAATCAGTCAGCAAACATCCCAGAATGATTTAATGCAAAAACATTAAGGTATCAAACACACATTACTGCTTTACAGTTAAATATTGAACCTTTATTCCAACATGAAAAAAAGCAGAAAATAACACTTTGATAAACACGTCAGGACATCTTATTATACTCTCAGTATAATATAATATATATATGATATAACATCATATATATCATATAATAATATTCACTATAATATAAAACACACACACATATATATATAATGATGTATTTATAACTATATATCATGTCTCAGCATGTCTTCATGTCTCTCACTCCCTAACTGTCCGTGCTGGATCCGTCCCCGTTGTTTTAAAAAGCTGAATAAGTGATTAGCATGACGTCATGCAGCTAGCTAACCTGTCTGGTGTTCAGCTGGTGGAGAAGCTTCATGTGCTGCTTCCCTTTCCCGCTAGTCTGCTGTCTGGTTGTGAGGTCAGGCTGATCTGATATCAGCTCTTTGGCCTGAAGGTTCTCCTCAAAGTTCTCCTCTCAAACGGGTCTTGGGGGAGGATCGCTTCCGGTTCAATCGATGATCCGGTAAACCGGAAATCGAGGAAATAACAAATAAGAGACTTATTCAAGAGACTTATTTGTTATTTAGACAACAAATAGTGCGATCTCTGAGGAGCCATGAGGAGGACCCACGAGAACAGACTTCCAGGAAGTGTTTTAACGGCCGACACGCCCCCTCATTGTTCATCTGTCATGTGATTGGACGCTGCAGCCGATCGGACTGATGAGATTTTGTTCAACATGTAAACAGTGAAGACGGATCACAGATTAAACTCTAGTTCATATTTGATTCGTTTTCTGATTCAACATCTGGTTTTAATAAATGTTCATTGTAGTCTGAACAACAAAAGGACCACAAACAACTTTCTGCATTTATTAGAAAGATTTGTGTTTTCATGATCTGAACTTTTATTATGGAAACAATTAAAGTCAGAGAGAGCTGGAGAGACTAAACCCGTTATATCTATCTATCTATCTATCTATCTATCTATCTATATATTAAATCAAACTAACCATTTAATTTAAATAAAACCAGTTCCTGGATTAACGTCCTCATACATGCAGTAATAAGTGACATTTTTGCATTTTTATTTTATGTGTATTCAGATTGCATCATTGTTTAGTTTTCATTTTAGTATTCATGAAGACGTCTGATCTAACGGGGTGTAATCCTGTTAGTGAGGAGTCGTTTGTGTCTCTATTGTGATTTTGAATAAATATTTTACATCAGAATAAAACGGTCTGCTTCACGACACAATGGAGCGTTGAGCCGGTAAAGAGACAGATATGTTTAATATATGTGTAATAAAACGCAGATCGGCAGAGATCTTTTCCAGACGTGGTTTGTGTGTGAGTAGTTGCAGAATTGCGGCAGTGTATGGTTGATTGCGTGCAGCGTAATGTCTCAGGGAGACATCAATTATTGTTTCAATGTATGTTTTAAATCTCCTTTACTTTTTACTACTGAATTTTATTTCTTACACTGTTTCTTTAATTGTTTTTAAATGTCCTTTTCTTTTGCCTTATGTTTTGATGCTTTTAATGGTTTTATGTGAAGCACTTTGAATTACCTTGTTGTTGAAATGTGCTATACAAATAAACTTGCCTTGCCTTGCCTAATAAACATCTATGAAACTTCAACTACAGCTGCAGCGTATTTAAATATACACTTAGTGACACAAACCAGGTTGAATGACGCGTTCATGGCACATGGAGAAAAAACGGGAAAACCATTCTGTTACTCCGACTTAAGCGTGTTTATTCCAAGATGGAATTTTATTGTACTATATCTCAGAGGTACATATTGTACTTTCTACTGTACTACATCTCAGAGGTACATATTGTACTTTCTACTGTACTACATCTCAGAGGTACATATTGTACTTTCTACTGCACTACATCTCAGAGGTACATATACTTTCTACTGTACTACATCTCAGAGGTACATATACTGTTACTGGTTTACTGGTGTAACAGTATGTAGTCATATCGAGTCATCAGTATTAAACAGTAACTTTAAGTACAAATAGTGATACTAAAGTGGAGAAATATTCTTGAAGTAAAAGTCCTGCATTCAAACACGTATTCAAGTAAAAGTATAAAAAACATTGGCATCAAAATATTCCAAGTACCAAAAGTGAAAGTACTCATGATGCAGAATGTCCCACTCATATATATATATATATATATATATATATATATATATATATATATATATATATATATATATATATATATATATATATATATATATATATATATATATATTCATAAATTAAGTACATTGATTTATAATTCTACTTTTAGTGAAGTATATTCACAGTGTGTGTTTTCTTTTTCAATATTTTATACATAAGATAATACTTCTTCCACCTCTGGGGCTATGACTGTGAATTAACAAGAATACAGTGAACATGATGTACTTCTAAGGTTGAATAAAATACCAATACATGAAATAATAAATAACTGAACATCCATCTTACCTTCTCTCCTCTTTGAAGTAGAGGACGGGTTTTCTTCTCGACGAGTACATCATCTTTAAAACATCACTTATGTCCAGTTTGATTACAAAAAACAACAACAGAGACTCAAACTTCTCAAAACAGAAGTTTCTCTCAGATTCTTCTTCTTCTTTTGTGTGACTGACACGAAGCTAACTCCACACAAACCCTCCCGGCACTCTTCTTCCACGGCCTGTCAACATTTGCTTCATTAAGAGTCAAACTTATTCAGTAATAATCCATATTTTGCAACCGGTTGGTCCTGTTAGCATTACATGGCTAACAGTTAGCTGCTAACATAGCTAACAGTAAAACTGTATACGTAGCATGTAGCGGTGCACACACCGCGACGCTCCGGGTTCAACTTCCGGTTTATCTGTTACCGGGTGTCCGTTAACGTTTGAATTCAGCGGGGAAATATTCAATTAACACAATAACAAAAAGCCCGACCGGAGGAATATTTAACGGTAATTTCACGATGGAAAGATTGCGATTGGATTGTTGTCCGACCTGTTGAGGAGTCCGAATGGAAACAGTGCCGGCTGCTACTCAACAAGGTTCCTTCTTCTCGCTTAATCTCCGTTCCTACTTCCGACAACCCAATAAAACATGGTTTCAGTTTCTTCTTCTTAAAACAAGTATTATGCTTTCCAATAACATAGAGAGAACTGTTAAAACCAGCTTGACTATTCCTTAGTCTTGTTATAATCTTGTTTCCTTCCACTAGATCCTCCCAACAAATGGTTTATTTAAAATATATAGATTTCCTTTTAGTCCCTTTATTCCATTTGTTCTGCCACATCCTTTTCATTTGTGCCATAATCACCACTTCTGACTTACCCATATTTACATTAATGTTATTTCTTCCACTCTTCAAAGCCATCAACTCAAACGTGGGACCCACAACAAATAAACACACATCCTCATTAGATGAATTCTGAATATTGATTGAAGTATTTTATCAAATAAATTCTCTCTACTGCTGGAGTCAAACTCATTAATAGCAAAGGTTCCACCATTAAAGGAACATTACACCAGTAAAGGAAACTGTGTACTGTGTAAAGTACTCAGATGTTTTACTCTGAGTACTTTTACTCAAGTACTTAAGTTGACTTTGGAGGTACTTGTACTTTCCTTATTTCTACTTTCCACGATATCACAGAGGAATATATTGTAATTTTTCCTGCACTACATTTGTTGGATAACTTACTTTACATATTCAGATGTTTAAAACTAAATAGAATCAACCAATAAATGATGAAGTATTACTCTATATTAAACTAGCAGCAGTAAATAAAGTGAATACAACGAGCTCCATCTTTACCTGCTGCAACATTAAAGTGATAAAGTCATTATATCAAGAATTATAATATAATATATATATTCTTCTGAATAATGAGTACTTTCATTTTTGGTACTCCAAGTATATTTTGATGCTAATACTTGTGTACTTTTACCTGGTAAAATGCTGTGGTAATAATACCTTTACTTTAGTAAAAGATCAGAGTACTCAGAGTAAACTACTGTCTCCAGTTTCCAGAATGAATCTTTTAAAAAGCAAGTTTTATTTTAGGAGTCATAATTATCATAGTTTAAACTTTATTACATTATTTTGCAGTCTCATTTCTTTGCTTTCTATATTTTATACTTATAATACAACGTACAGCCAATAAAAAACCTCCTTAAGTGACTTTTACAAACTGTTTCAGTGGAAAATATTACAAGAATAAAAGAAATCAGTCCTTCAAACCAAATGTGACAAACTTTATTCTGAGTGCAATGAGACAGAATCTCTCCAAAACTAAAAGATTGAATCAAAGCTCCTCCTCCAGCCTAAAAACAAAATTCAAATTCTAACCCGAAACATTTCTCAAATATTCCAGTAAACACAAAACCACCAGAGAAGAAATGAAAAGGAACCACATGTTTAGAGGTGAAGAAGGAAATTACGGACTGAGGAGGAATTATCAAAAGCTTCTTTTAAATCAGACAGCTGAGGAACGTTTCTAAATGTTCAGTTGAACTTCAGGAGGATTTGAAACCTTTTAGCTGCTCGTGTCACGTTGAAGATGAATATTCAGATTCATGACTTTGGGGGTTTAGATCTAAACTTTAACAGCTGAAGTTGTTTTGTACCTGAATAAGAGAATAATCTGGAGGTACGAGAGCTTCATGAACGAGCCGGTTTGCATCTCAACCACATCTGAAGAACCGCGGTTTGTTTTAGTCGCCTTTAAAACGATCCAACACCAGAAGATTGTAAATATTCCCTCTGATGAACATGAAGGTACATTCAGTTTGGACACACAGTGAAGAACAGAAAACAGAAGTCTCGTTTTGTTGGATTTCACTGAAATAAAAAGAAGAATCAACACAAACGTCATCTGAAAGCTGAGTCGTCACAGAACTCCACCTCATCAATAAACACATCTGTTGTGCATTAACAGGACATGTTATACGCTGTATGTGCTCAGAGCTACGTGTTTTTAAACCAGAGTCCAGCGTTACAGTAAAAGTAGTGTAATGTATTAGAAGTGTGGTTGTTTGAGGTACTTCTCAGTGTACTACTACAGTACAAACAGACAGGAGTACCAGCATGGGAGTAAAGTAATGTACTGCTGTGGATGTATTTTAGACAACTAAAACAATGATATGTACTATATTTAGAAGACTTTCACCTCTTTCCTCTGCTGTCAGACAGACTTACGTTATCTATTCTCTCTTTAAACACACCAGACTCCATAAAGCACTGATTCTACCTCTCAGAACACACCAGACTCCATAAAGCACTGATTCTACCTCTCAGAACACACCAGTTGCTGCTCTACTGCTGCCTGCATCTGTTGGTGTTTGTGTTGATGAGAGACTTTAGTGAACAAACTAACAGATGGAGGCAGCAGTAGAGCAGCAACTCATGAGTGCTTGGAGCTAAATCACTGTTTTATGAATGGAGTCTGGCGTGTTTAAAGAGAGAATAGATAAGAGAAAGTCTGTCTGACTGCAGAGTAAAGAGGTGAAAGCGTTCATTTAAACAGATACAGATTCTTTGAGGAGTCTGACATACGTCCACAGCAGAACATCACTTTACTCCTCTGACTGGAGCAGAACTTCATGCAAACACCTCTAAACATCACTGCTGTCTCTTTAAAGTCTGAAACTGAAGATGTTTAGTTGTTGAGTGGAGCTTGTTGACCATCGTTGGTGTTGAAGCGAGAGACGACAACAACAACGCCGTAACATCCTCGATGTCAATATTTGACTTTTGTTTGCAGAATCTCCACATTTAAGAAAATGTTTCACAAACTTAGTTTACACACATGAATCCAGATTATAATTTCTGCATTTTTGTTAAACGTCATCCAGAACACGCTGAACGACATCTCTAGTGGCCAGTAACACATCATGACCTCATCAGTGAGGGAGGAGGCGGAGGAAGACGAAGTCATTTCAAACTAAAATAAACCACAGAAACACACGACTATCGGCCTGGTGGACGCGGACAGAAAGCAGAATGCTGTAATAAATACAGTTGTCACATTTCCCCCCCCGACAGTCTGACGGTCTGCTGCAGAGGTGACGAGCTCGTTACAAACAAACAGAACATCGACAGTAAAACAAAGATGGCGTTTTCAGGCCGAACCTCTCAGCTGCTTCTCTCTCCGTCTCCTCTGCAGTTTATCCTCCGACAGCAGCAGCGACCGCCGCCAATCAGCAGAGACCACACACACACACACACACACACACACTCTCAGACAGACACACACACACGCTCTAAGACACACACACACTCTCTCAGACACACACACCCGCTCTACACCAGCTTCTTGGCCTCGAAGAAGCTCTTGAGGTGTCTCATCTGCCAGATGCCGATGGCCACCAGGATGAGGGTCTGGACGATGGACCACCAGAGGACCCGCTGGTTGGTGCTCTCGCTGGTCAGACGGAAACGCTCCTCGCGGTACTGAGAGGACAGACGGACAGACAGACACGTCACATGACCGCCAGCACGGACGAAAGAAACCAAACGTTTTTTCACAAAACAACATTCACAAATTAGTTTTCTTAACAAACTCAGTGTGTCGACAAAATATTCTTAATCCAAATATATTTGAGGAATAAAAAGCTTGTTGTGACCTGTTGCATTGTGGGAAAGTGTTAGTTCGGTGTTCCTACAGTTTGAAATGTTCCTGACTTTTTACAATGATAATTAGTTTTAGAGGAGGACAAAATGTTCCCTCAGTCTCCAGCGGGAGGACGGCGTCTGTTCAGAATAAACAAAGAGAAACCACATGAATGTGTGTGAATGCCGTTTAAACCCAGAGACACTGACCCTCTGGTAGTTCTGCTCCTTCTGGATCTGGTCCACCTGCTCCACCAGCTGTCTCACTCTCAGCTGCAGCTCCGTCAGCTTGTCTTTGGCAGCGATCTCAGCGTAGTTGTTGGCGTGTTCTCCCACCTGGATGTCCAGGTGAACCCTCTGAGACACAGGAAGAAGAAGAAGAACTATGTCAGCAGTGAGAGATGCAAGTGTTTCTAGTCTCTGATCATGTTTCATTGTAAACAACCAATCAGTGCTTAAAGCAACAGGAGAGCTAGTAACGTTAGCAGCACCGCTAACGGCTAACCAACAGGAGGAGTAGCTAGTAACGTTAGCAGCACCGCTAACGGCTAACCAACAGGAGGAGAGCTAGTAACGTTAGCAGCACCGCTAACGGCCAACTAACAGCAGGAGAGCTAGTAACGTTAGCAGCACCGCTAACGCCCAACTAACAGCAGGAGAGCTAGTAACGTTAGCAGCACCGCTAACGGCCAACCAACAGGTGTAGCTAGTAACGTTAGCAGCACCGCTAACCAACAGGAGGAGAGCTAGTAATGTTAGCAGCACCGCTAACGGCTAACCAACAGCAGGAGAGCTAGTAACGTTAGCAGCACCGCTAATGGCTAACCAACAGGAGAGGAAGTGGAGGAGAACAGCGTGAGAGGAAGTGGAGGAGAACAGCGTGAGAGGAAGTGGAGGAGAACAGCGTGAGAGGAAGTGGAGGAGAACCTACCAGCATGCCTCCGGCGAACAGGGCGAACTTGGAGGAGTTGGAGTGCAGACAGATCTGATGCTCTCCAGGTGTGTGAGACGTGAAGGTGAACCTCCCCTCTGAGCCATATTGTCGAGACAGGATCACCTGCAGGAGACACAGACAGGTAAACACTGATGGACTATGAGGTCATGATGAGGATGAGGATGAAGATGTTTGTTCACCTTGTCATCAGGATCTTTGACTTCCACAAACATCCCCAGACCCTGAGTGGCCGGCATGTACTCTTCTCTCTGTTTATCGTACAGCTGAGTACGGTAGTTACCTGCAGGGAGTGAGGAAGGAGGGAAGGAAAGGAAGGGAGGGAAGGAGGTGTGTTGTGGTTAGATTTCTGTATTCTCAGGAGTACTCATGAGTTATAAATCCTCTTAATAGATCTTTTCTGAGCACTGCTCTGCCTTTAATGCTGCATTTATTCCATACATTTTAGGAAATATTCTCATTTAATTCATACTTTTCTTGCATTTATATTTAACACACTTAACAGATTTTACTTCTCCACTTACAATGTGGTTTCATGTCGTAAGAGACTGATGCACTTCTTTCTTTGTTTATTATTTTTGTTTTGTGATATACTTGTATTCTCTGCATATATTGTGTTATACATCGTAGCATTGTGGACACTCCTTTATTTATATTATTCTTATACATCTTCATGCTTATATATAAGTACAACTGTGACGTACACGTTCATTCTGACAGAGTTCTTCTGATTCAACAGGTCGTGTTGTATTTGCACAGGTGAACTGTGAGAGGGAAGGAGTACTATCACCAGAGTACACAATGAAGTATGTTTACTCAACCACTGTACCTGCAAGGTTTGAGGTGCTTGTACTTCCTTGCTCTACTCCATCTCAGTAGGTACATATTGTACTTTTTACTGTACTACATACCAATACAGCTGCTTTATTTGAGATGTAACGCCATAGTTTGTTACCAGCTACTCTGAGTGAGTGTGTGTGCGTCTTCATAAAGCTATAACGTTCAACACATCAGCAGTACAGATCCGTCTTGTGAGTGTGTGTGTGTGTGTGAGTGTGTGTGTGTGTGAGTGTGTAGGTGTGTGTGTCTTCACAAAGCTATGACGTCAATCAACATGTGTGTTTGTGGACACGAACGACAACTTGAGCTCAGTTAGCCGATTAGCTAACTAGCTCAAGTTGGTGAGCTAGCTCGTTAGCATTAGCATCAGGTAGACTTCTTCTCTCTGAACACTCACCGATAATCATTGTCTCGTCCGGGATCTCCTCTATGAAACATTTCTTCTCGGTCTCTCCGATGTGAAAGTACAACGAGGACACGACGCTGTAGAAAACGTTCAGCAGCAAAACCGACAACACACACGATCGCATCCTGACAGACACCATCTTCCTTCCTGCCGGGAGAGCGCAGAGATCCGACTGAGCATGCGCGGACACAGCAATGCCACGTAAACCCTCGCTCGACTCTGGCCAATCAGCGCGACGTTTAGAGGATGCTGGGTGTTGTAGTTCTTAACGATTTACTAGTAAATTCAAGTTATTTGAGCTTCCTGGGGGCTGTTTGTACTTTTTTAAAATATACTACATTCACTTTACTATTACTACACTTGACTGTGTCTAAACGTGGTATGAATGTATTCTCAATACTGCACTTTGTTTTCTAGTATTTGGTCCTAGTTAATTCGTAAATGAATAAAAACGTAACGTTAAATTGTTCCCAATGCTTGGCATCAATGTTCACACATATTTACGTTTTACTGATTTAACCGGTAATTACAAATCTATCCACCCATCCATCTATCTATCAGTATCACATACAGCTACTAGGGGGCAGCAAACTAAACCCGCCCCGGTTGAAACCACCACCGAAGAAGAAGCACTTCCTTCCAAGCTGTTTCCATGACAATCAAACATGGCGCCGGGTAAGTCACTCACTCGTTGTCTAATAAAGGTTTAGACGTAACCAATACTAACAACAAGTTATATTTTAATTTATTTACCGATGTAACAGTAAACCGGATAACCGAAACATCAGAGAAGAGAACTTCCTGTTGTGTGTTCCGAATCTACTGGAGTTAGCCGATGTTAGCTTCGTTAGGTAGCGTTACCAGTCCTCGGTAATAACTTACCCGGATGTTAACCGGATGTAACAAACAGCCTACGGTAATAATTACCAGTAGAGGAAGAACTGCTGCGATACTTTTGAAAAATACTCCGTTACAAAATAAAAGTCCTGTCTTCAAAATGTTACTTAAGTTCAAGTATGCAAGTACAGAAACATGTGAAAATATCCATTATGCTGAATGCATCATAACACAGTATTAGCTATATTATTATAGATTATTAACTTAACTATTGTTTTCCAAATATATACTTTGATATAAAATATGTTTTCTTCACCTCTGCATGACATTATTAGGTTACTTGTTTAATCTTCGCTTTTGTAAATAAATACAAATTCAAAAATATTTAGGAATTTGGAACATTTGGTTAAATATCGCCTTATATATTGATGCATTTTGATCAATTGTTTCTAATTTATTTTCTCTTCATCTCTGCAGGAAGCCAACCAATCGTATCCTTCACATGAAGCTGATGCGCGTGCACACACACACACACACACCTGCTCTGTGTGTGTGTGTGTGTGAGTGTGAGAGACAATGTGTGTGTCTGTGTGTATGTGTGTCTCATGTCCCTCTGTTGTCCTTGACTCGTCTTCCTGAGCTGTCGTCCACTCCTCTTCAGGTCCTCTTCTACCTGAACAGCTGGTACTTTGCTGCCTTCTATGTGGCAGAGATCCTGATGTTCATCTACAAAGGTCTGCGAGAGAGAGACGCTGTTTTATACATTAAAATATATAATATACATATATATATATACAATTATATATTCATATTACTTTCCACTGTCACTGAGGTAAACCATCATCAAACAGCTCTGTGATACAGCAGCAATGTTTCCTCAGCATGCAGCAGAACATCACACACATTGAGGTGGAACACTGATGAAACTCTATATAATAGAATGTATGAGTTCATGTTGTACTGGTTGTGTGTGTCACAAGAAGAGGAGTGTTCCTCCTGGTTCCACTACACCGGTGTGATGATGCAGATTGTTACTAAACAACTGAAACCCATTAAAACCAGTTGAAGTTGAGTTTTTACCTTAAATCAGTAAAATGTGAACATTGATGACAAGCATGAGGAACAATTTCAGTTTTTATTCATTAAAGATCAACAAGGACCACAAAGTGCATACGAGGTACTGAGAATACATGAATACAACGTTTAGACACAGTCTAGTGTAGTAACAGTAAAGTGAGTACAGTATATATGTATATATATATATACATACATACAATATGAAGTACAAACAGCCCTCAGGAAACTCAAAGAACTTGATTAAAAAGAAAACATCTCAAGACGTCGCCACAGGGTTCAAATGATTTAACATTTCATTCATTTAAAATCCTCTTTTCTTCTTCTGTGTGTTATTGAGCTGGAAGTCAGAGGTTCTTCACTGTCCTCCTTAAAGCTGATGGATGAACTCTTCTTCTCTTGTAGGGGTTCTACTGCCCTACCCGTCAGACAACCTGGTTCTGGACGTGGTTCTGCTGCTTCTCTTCCTCGGTCTGGAGACGCTGCGGATCTTCTACGGTGAGCAGCGGGATCATTTCGGTGGATCGCACCGGATGCATCGGGTCATACCGTAGCAAAGTTACACTCTATAATCTTTGTTTTAACTGGAGGTTACACCTACAGGAGACCTCACACATAACTGGAGCTGTCACACACAGACGATTCATCTTTGATTGTGGTTTTACTTTACGAACATGCACTTCAGATATTTGCTCTTTGTGCGTAGACGTCCCTGCAGCTTTATTTATTTGATACGACCAAATAGAGCTAAAATATATATCGATATTTAGATCGACTCAAATCTGTCCAACAACCATCTGCTCAGACGTAGAAACTTGTATGTGTATTGTGGGCTCTGGTGGTCTGAGGTCTCAGCAGGTCCAGCTGGTCTGGGTGTATTGTGGGCTCTGGTGGTCTGAGGTCTCAGCAGGTCCAGCTGGTCTGGGTGTATTGTGGGCTCTGGTGGTCTGAGGTCTCAGCAGGTCCAGCTGGTCTGGGTGTATTGTGGGCTCTGGTGGTCTGAGGTCTCAGCAGGTCCAGCTGGTCTGGGTGTATTGTGGGCTCTGGTGGTCTGAGGTCTCAGCAGGTCCAGCTGGTCTGGGTGTATTGTGGGCTCTGGTGGTCTGAGGTCTCAGCAGGTCCAGCTGGTCTGGGTGTATTGTGGGCTCTGGTGGTCTGAGGTCTCAGCAGGTCCAGCTGGTCTGGGTGTATTGTGGGCTCTGGTGGTCTGAGGTCTCAGCAGGTCCAGCTGGTCTGGGTGTATTGTGGGCTCTGGTGGTCTGAGGTCTCAGCAGGTCCAGCTGGTCTGGGTGTATTGTGGGCTCTGGTGGTCTGAGGTCTCAGCAGGTCCAGCTGGTCTGGGTGTATTGTGGGCTCTGGTGGTCTGAGGTCTCAGCAGGTCCAGCTGGTCTGGGTGTATTGTGGGCTCTGGTGGTCTGAGGTCTCAGCAGGTCCAGCTGGTCTGGGTGTATTGTGGGCTCTGGTGGTCTGAGGTCTCAGCAGGTCCAGCTGGTCTGGGTGTATTGTGGGCTCTGGTGGTCTGAGGTCTCAGCAGGTCCAGCTGGTCTGGGTGTATTGTGGGCTCTGGTGGTCTGAGGTCTCAGCAGGTCCAGCTGGTCTGGGTGTATTGTGGGCTCTGGTGGTCTGAGGTCTCAGCAGGTCCAGCTGGCCTGGGTGTATTGTGGGCTCTGGTGGTCTGAGGTCTCAGCAGGTCCAGCTGGTCTGGGTGTATTGTGGGCTCTGGTGGTCTGAGGTCTCAGCAGGTCCAGCTGGTCTGGGTGTATTGTGGGCTCTGGTGGTCTGAGGTCTCAGCAGGTCCAGCTGGTCTGGGTGTATTGTGGGCCCTCTCACTGACCTGGTGCTGTCCTCCAGGCTGGAAGGGGAACCTGTGCGAGCGCTCGTTGGCCTCGTGCGCGTCGCTCTTCGTGCTGGTCCCGTGTGCCGCGCTGGCCGTTTACTTCCTGCTGCTGCAGACCTTCGTCCTGCGGCTGGAGTTCATCCTCAGCGCCGTGCTGCTCGTCTTCTACGGCCTGGAGCTGCTGCTGGGACTCCTCTCCCTATCCACCTTCTCCAGGTGAGTCCTGCAGGGTCCTGCAGGGTCCCGGTCATCTGATGCGTGTGTGGGGGGGTTCTCAGTTCAATACAAATCTTTTATTGAGGCTGGAAATATTCAAGTTCATACTTAATACTTAAATTGTCCCTTTCTTATGTGTTTCCTTGAAGGTCCAAAGTGGACTGAAGAAGAAGTTTGACTTCATCTGAAGCACAGAGCAGCACATCTTCACATGCCACGCTGTAAATAACACGTGGTTTCTATTTTCACATGAACATGTAAATCTGTTGCTTTTATACCAACTGTTTGTACAAATGTAATGATGATAGTTATGTAAATAAGACTCTTTCTTAATGGGTCATTTATTATTAACTCGCATGCAGAGATGAGCTGAAAGTCAGGTCTTAAAAATCTATTAAGAAGTCTGAAATGTAATGTTTCTCTGTGAGTGCAGGCGAGGCGAGGAGGAGACGTTCTGAATAAAACATCTTTCCCTCGTTATATTTGGTCACATAGAAAGTAATCATGAAAAACTGGATTACTTTAATATTTAAAGACACAAACATGATTATAAAAGAGAGCTTTCAGAATCAACTGAAAACATGAGAGAAACAAACTGATTTAAACTGGTGTTGATTCTTCAAGAAGAAGAAGAACAGGAGGAGGACAAGAGGGGGACAAGTTACCATTTGGACTTCCAGCTGATGACGACCACCATGTAGAGCGTGCAGATAAGAACCCAGCGGGCCTCCAGCACACAGGGGGCGCTGTGAGGAGTCGGACTGAAGACAGATCTGATGTTCTCCGGGTCTCCGTGACGTGAACGTGAAGCGTCCCGCTGAGCCCTGAGAACCAGACAGAACCAGCTGGAGGGAACAAACAGACAACGACCACGTTCACGTGCTCTGATTCCACTGATCGTCAGAATATGATACGTAGTAAACATCATATTCTGGTTGTATATTGTGAATGAGTTCTTATTGAAAATAACACTTTGATAAACACGTCAGGACATCCTATTGTAGTCTCAGTATAATATCATATATATCATATAATAATATTCACTATAATATGAAACACACACACATATATATATAATGATGTATTTATAACTATATATCATGTCTCAGCATGTCTTCATGTCTCTCACTCCCTAACTGTCCGTGCTGGATCCGTCCCCGTTGTTTTAAAAAGCTGAATAAATTATTAGCATGACGTCATGCAGCTAGCTAACCTGTCAGGTGTTCAGCTGGTGGAGAAGCTTCATGTGCTGCTTCCCTTTCCCGCTAGTCTGCTGTCTGGTTGTGAGGTCAGGCTGATCTGATATCAGCTCTTTGGCCTGAAGGTTCTCTTCAAAGTTCTCCTCTCAAACGGGTCTTGGGGGAGGATCGCGAGGATCGCTTCCGGTTTCAACTTCCAGTTCAAGCGAAGATCACTTCAGGTTGGAACCGGTTCAACCGGAATCGAGGAAATGACAAATAAGAGACTTAAGATGGACCCTTCATTCATGCTCTCCTCAGGATGAATGTTGTACATTCATGCTCTCCTCAGGATGAATGTTGTACATTCATGCTCTCATCAGGATGAATGTTGTACATTCATGCTCTCCTCAGGATGAATGTTGTACATTCATGCTCTCATCAGGATGAATGTTGTACATTCATGCTCTCAGGGTGAATGTTGTACATTCATGCTCTCATCAGGGTGAATGTTGTACATTCATGCTCTCCTCAGGATGAATGTTGTACATTCATGCTCTCATCAGGATGAATGTTGTACATTCATGCTCTCAGGGTGAATGTTGTACATTCATGCTCTCATCAGGGTGAATGTTGTACATTCATGCTCTCATCAGGGTGAATGTTTACATTCATGCTCTCCTCAGGTTAAATGTTGTACATTCATGCTCTCATCAGGATGATTGTTTACATTCATGCTCTCCTCAGGGTGAATGTTGTACATTCATGCTCTCATCAGGGTGAATGTTGTACATTCATGCTCTCCTCAGGTTAAATGTTGTACATTCATGCTCTCATCAGGATGATTGTTTACATTCATGCTCTCCTCAGGTTAAATGTTGTACATTCATGTTCTCCTCAGGTTAAATGTTGTACATTCATGCTCTAATCAGGGTGAATGTTTACATTCATGCTCTCCTCATGGTGAATGTTGTACATTCATGCTCTCATCAGGATGAATGTTGTACATTCATGCTCTCAGGGTGAATGTTGTACATTCATGCTCTCATCAGGATGAATGTTGTACATTCATGCTCTCATCAGGATGAATGTTGTACATTCATGCTCTCAGGGTGAATGTTGTACATTCATGCTCTCATCAGGGTGAATGTTGTACATTCATGCTCTCATCAGGGTGAATGTTGTACATTCATGCTCTCCTCAGGGTGAATGTTGTACATTCATGCTCTCATCAGGGTGAATGTTGTACATTCATGCTCTCAGGGTGAATGTTGTACATTCATGCTCTCATCAGGGTGAATGTTGTACATTCATGCTCTCATCAGGGTGAATGTTGTACATTCATGCTCTCAGGGTGAATGTTGTACATTCATGCTCTCATCAGGGTGAATGTTTACATTCATGCTCTCCTCAGGTTAAATGTTGTACATTCATGCTCTAATCAGGGTGAATGTTTACATTCATGCTCTCATCAGGGTGAATGTTTACATTCATGCTCTCCTCATGGTGAATGTTGTACATTCATGCTCTTGTAAGAAATTTGAGTAAAAAACTGTAGTTAGTAGATATAATAAAAGTGTTTAATAATTCATAATTAATAATTCATAGTTAGTCATAATCATAAGGGTTTTGAGAATGCATAATTAAGATAAACATAAGCATGAAACTTCTGCCAAGTGCAGAAGTATAACTTTTATTTTGAAGGATTATTATAGAAGGGTTTAAAACGTAACTGACAGTCATTGAATGTGATGATGAACTCAGAGCCAGACAGTAGAATACACTCCTGGAGGATAGCCAATAGGAATCGGGATAAACGGAGGAGGAGGTGTTTCGAACAGATGTGGGAGGTTTAATTTAAGACTTTTTTCCTCGCCCTTGTTCTGTGATGGCTCCCGGACGACAGACGTGTTACACCGGAGGAGCCGGGTGAGGTTTTTGCAAATGGGGTTTTATTGTTTTAATATGTCATAGGAGTGTACACTCCAATGTATAACTGTAATCGTGCTTACATCAGTGGAATTAAATTCCTTATAATTGTAAACCAGTTTTGGTAGCGTTATTGATGCAGCGTGTCGACGGCACAAAGCCGGCCACATGGCAGTCACATGTGCTCTGGCCTTCTCTCTTGTTGTGAGGTAAAATTCTTCCATAACAAATTTGGCACCGCAGATGGGACTTCCTTACCGGCCTCGCTGCTTGAGCTGAAGGCTGCACTGGTCAAACACACTTCCTGGGCCCATCATATCGGTAGGCAGAGCCGTTTCATGAAATCTGTGAGTTAGTTTTGTAGGAAATTTAGAGGAGGTGTCTTTGGCTAGCGTTGCTAACAGCTAGCTCTGAGGTGCGGTGAGGACGTTCCCCGGAGGAGGAGGCTATGATTTGCGGAGGCTATGATTTGCAGTCTGAAGTATACTAGCATGGTGAGCAGAGGGGACTAGTTCAGTGAATACTGAGATTCAGAGCGTTTGGTAAGCTGCGAGGACTGGGAGCGCTGAATCGATAAGCGTTGATGGGCGGCAGCCCTGATAGGCCGAACTGCGTGTTCTTTGGGAGTGGCGGACCAACACTGCTCGGTATAGGTAAGGGCCCGATGTCCGCGGATTACCTCGCCGGCCTTACCTAGAGTTTGAGTTTTGGATGGTGTGGTTCAAAATGGAATAAATACACTGACAAGAAGGAGCTGGTGAGCCAGGACAGCTTCGGTAGCTTTGGAAGCAACCAGGCACTGCTGCCGGGAATCGAGTCTGCAAAAGGTAAGATTGCCGCGGGGTGCTGGGAGGCTTTTGAATGCAAGATATTAAAGGACGTTCGGGTGGGTAAAAGATAAATAAGTCCGGTAACAATTGTGTCTTGTCATGTGCGTGGTTGCCGTGTGGCGATACGATTGTGAGAACACACTGGGTGAAGGGTTATATACGACGATCGTAGGGTCTGGTTAAACCAGAGGGTTTAAGGAAAAAACCGGACGATAAGTCCGATAATACGTGTGACTAGTCTGTGTTTTAGCAGCGTGGAAATACGTTTAAAATGATGACTAAATAAGTCCAATAATACGTGTGACTAGTCTGTGTTTTAGCAGCGTGGAAATACGTTTAAAATGATTGATATTGCATGACCGCGCTGTGAGGAGCTAACGCTAGCTACGTGTAGCTCCGGCGTTGCGGGACCCTGTATGTAAAATAAGTGCTTATAAAATAAAATAACGGCTGGATTGAGAGAGGAGACAGAAGGCGTATGAGTGGAATTAAAGTGTGGGATTTTGGTGATACTTGTGTGTGCGTACGCTTTATCAGAAGCTCCGTTTTTTCGTTAGCATTGCGGATAGCATATCTGTAAAAAAGCCGGTTTCATGACAACTTCCGGTTTGGCGCAGAACAACTTCCGGTTCGGCGCAGACGGCGGGGCAGGTTTATTTGTATAGCACATTTCGGAGTGCTTCACATGGGGCCATTGGAGGCATCGGAACGTGGGGCAAAAGAAAAGGAGATTTAAAAACAATTAAACAGAAGAAGGACTAACTGCAGGTAACCGTAAAGAAGTGTTTAGAATCTGAATTTTCAGAGATTCATTGTCTAAGAGCTGTGAGCTCATATCCTGACCTTAGTTTTAATTAAGCATTATAACTTTAGTCGTTGACTTTGGTTTTAGTTCAGCATTTTAACAAAGATTAATGGTTTCAGTTGTGTTTCTTCAATTCTTGAACTTAATTGTGACTCAGTATTGTGCAGACCAGAGTGTAAGTGCAGTTCAACAGTTTGACTTACATTGGTATTTCTGATTGAATATCTTTGAACACAGTTATTGACTTTTAAAGTTGAATTTAATATTTAATTGATTAATTATTCATTGTTTTTTAATTTCATTTTACTTCCAATTTTAAACCTTTCAAATTCTGATTTGGAACTGGATTGTGATTGTGATTCTGATTTAGATGTTGAGTTTGATTTCGGAATTCTAGCTTCAATTTTGGACTTGAGATTCCTTCACATATCCAGTATTGACTAATTTTGGTACATTTACTAATTTACACAGTTCCTAAGAATCAATTTTGACACAGACGGCGCAACATATTTGAGAGATCGTTGACCTCTCTTACACTACAGACGTATGCTAACATTTACTGCTGAACTTTTGGCAGTTCTGTGTTTGTATTAGTCAAGGTGAGTGGCTGAGGGTCCAGATCTGGGAAGTGGAGCAGCGGATCCCAGTTTTGGAGTCAGCGGCCACACGCCATACAGCACAGAGGGTGAGTTGACTTTGATTCATGTGATGACAAGCGTGCACATTTAACACACACATTAGAAACTAGACAAACACCACGCACACCCACATAACACATGCGATTGAAGGATTTAGAAGGTTACAGCAAGTTACGTTAACTATTATGCTAAAGTGTTTAGAATGTCACATGCAGGCTGATTCACTGCACAGCACATTTAGAGCATTTATTGGACAAAATATACTGCTGCTGTCTCTGTTTCTCTGTTCCCCCACAATCTGAGTTGTCAAGGGGGGAGATTCCACACTCGGACTCACTTTACTGACTACAGGAACAACGCAGTTCCGGGCACCTGTGTACAGAATAAAGGGGGGACATGGACGTGGAGACTCCAGGGGGCTGCCAGGACGAAGCAGGTCAAATGGGGTGCAGAGGAAAAAAGATAAAACGGGAGTGGAAGATGGGGAGTGGTGAGTATAAGACAGACGGTTATGTGTTCCCAAAACCCAGAAACAGACAGAGAGCAGCCACAAGTGATGATGACACCCTTGACGACACTGATGAGGACAGAAGAGAAGAGGTAAGTGGAGCAGCCGGAGGTTGTCCACTTCCCAGACGGTTCAACAGGAAAAGGAAGGCACCAGAACGCTGTCGAGAACGTCTTTATCCTGTAAAAGGTGAGATGCCACCATTAGCCCAGACCCAACAGTACCCCTTGCTGGTGAAATACAACGGACAAGCGGAGTATGTGCCATGGGGACATCGAGACATGGACACACTGGAGAAGGCACTGCCACCGCTGGGAGGAGGAGCCAGCCCTTGGATCCGTCTCTTTGAAAAACTCACGGCAGCGGATAAATTGGCACTGGGAGACATACGGGCCATGATTATCCGCACAGAGGGGACAATTAAGTTAAATGCCCTAGAAGCAGGAACGGGAACGGCCCGCAGAGTGGACCAGACCCCATTCGACAACTTCCGAGGAATCTACTGGGAAACTATGAGAAGCATCTGGCCCACGAAGCCAAACATGACTTCCCTCAGTGGATTGAAGCTAAAACCAGAAGAAGAGCTGCATCGGTATCTAAAAAGAGCTGAAGAAGAGTGGCATGAGGCCACAGGGGGGAGACATGACGGCAATGAAGCCACCACTGTAGTATGGCGACACACTGTGCAGAAGGGCCTGCCCCTACCAGTACAGACAGCGCTGGGAGGAGTGGTAGGCTTGAGCAACATGGAAGATGCCATGTGGAGGGAACACCTAACTCACTACAACCAGAGACATCTAACTGAGGAGACAAGAGGACAGGAAGATCTGGAGAGAATGACGCGGCGGCTGCTGAAACTTCAAATAGCGGCGGCCGACAGAGAAATAACTAGAAAACATCTGGCCAAGAAACAGATGGCCGTAGCCAAGGCTCAGGCCCCACAACAGCCCCAATATCCAGCTGCACCCCCGACCTCATACCAACCAAATCCAGCAGTACCAGCCCACACAGTGGTGTACTACCAACCTCCACCACATTACAGAGGCAGAGGACGTGCACGCGCATCTAACAGAGGGAGAGGTAACTACAGAGGAGGTTATGAAAGACCTGTAGGTAGAGGGAAGTGCTACGTATGTGGGAGAGAGGGTCATTGGGTGAGGGATTGTCCACATAAAAGGAGAGGAAGACAGATCAGTGCACCACCACAACATGCTCCGTTCCCACCACAACATCAGCAGTACCTACGACCAGGTCCAGCTGGACCTCCTCCCATGAGACATCAACAGATGCCCATGCTGTCACCAGGACCATGGGGAGGTTCAATGTATAGCCAAGATACATAGATGGTTGCCATGTGATCCCTTACAGCAGAGATATCGAGGTGAAGGGGGAATATGGTAAGGTGTCAAACATTTATGGTAAGGTGTCAAACATTTTTTGTAGATCCACATTTAGAATCGTTTTCAGTAAAGGTGCTACTCACAAATTTTGAGATTTAATAACGTCATGATAAACCACAACTAGACTTGCTAACTCTAGAAATTGAGAAATATACGGGAGCTCTAACTAACATGAGCCGAGTGTTGTTTCCTCAGGTGACAAACGCAGAAGCAGCAGCTGACGAAAGGAAGCAGGCTGATGTGTCACCAGGCAGTCTGGTGTGGATAAAAGTCCACAAACGCAAGTGGAGTGAACCAAGGTGGACCGGTCCATGGGAGGTAGTATTGGCAACCTCACATGACACCACCTCACTCACTGTGCAGCAGCGAAGGTAACAAGTGTGACACTCGCAGAGACAGGAGTGAACATCAGACAGGAAAATTTGAAGTTAAAGACACCTCAAAAGAGGGTTTAGACAGTACTGACAATGACGTTTCCCCCACAGTTTAAGCGAGGCCTTCCATTGGGAGACCCTAGCTTCAGTAGGTTATGGAAGTCTGTAATTATTTTATTCCTGAGTTCAGTAGCTTCCCTCTTAGTATGTGGAAATAACCACAGACAGGAACCAGATCACATGCATGACTACATCAGGATTCGACATTTAGCCTCAGTAGCTAATCAAACCGATCTTAGACCACGTAGAGAGGCTTCTCTGACGACACTCACCTATGAAAATGTAACTCTCACTCTTATGTTCAAAGAAGGTACAACATCAACGGTCCAGTTCGACTTCTGTGAAGTCGTTTCCGGTCCCAGGTATGAACACATCTACGGGTGGATGACCAAAACCGTGTGCATCATAACTGACGAGTGTGGGCCTGCCACACATAAGTATGGGAAGCTGTTATCATATTATGC
This sequence comes from Melanostigma gelatinosum, assembly GCF_949748355.1. NCBI lineage: Eukaryota > Metazoa > Chordata > Actinopteri > Perciformes > Zoarcidae > Melanostigma > Melanostigma gelatinosum. The sequence goes on from NC_136638.1 coordinate 28,397,771, forward strand.
CTGTGATGTGTACAAAGGGGGTGGGTAGATGTAATCCTTTAAGACTTACCTAAATTGACTGACTGAGGACTTTACGTAATACAGGGAAAGGCTACTGATAGTCCTGCCCCACAAGGGCTCATTAGGATTATTGTTAAGCCTGTAAAAAGACCAGGTTCGACATACGACTGACGCAGAGAATGAGGTAAGGGGTGGAAACCGGAATGGCAGATGGGAATTTATGGTGGTGGTGTGGAGGAAGAACCATACATCCAATCCTGCCTAAAGATTGGACAGGTGCGTTGATGCAACTTGTATTGTCATTCTATATCCTGCCTGTCACTGATGCAACTTATGGAGAACTCATCTCTCCACGCCCACATGCTAACAGAAGATCCAAAAGAGATGCCGGCGGCCCGAAGGGGGCCTTTGATGACCAAGTGTACATAAGATGTCATAAGACTGCCAAGGGGGGTGTCTAATGACTTTCAAGCCAGAAATCAAATAGCAGCAGATTTAGAATCTGTTTTCTCTCAGAGGGTGATGATTAATAAAAATGTCGATTGGATCAACTACATTTACTATAACCAACAGCGTTTAGTAAACTTCACCAGTGACGCCATATCAGGACTGCATGCACAGCTGGCGAAGACTAGTTTAATGACCTTGCAGAACAGAATGGCATTAGATATGATTTAGCAGAGAAAAGTGGCGTGTGCCAGATGTTTGGGTCTGCGTGCTGCACTTTCATTCCAAATAACACAGCTCCTGATGGATCGGTGACCAGGGCTCTGGAGGGACTGACAGCACTCAGCCAAGAGCTAGCAGACAACTCTGGTGTCACGAATCCGTTCACCGACTGGTTGGGAAGTATGCTTAGCCAGTGAAAACATACATTTTTGGCAATCGTAATTATTCTGTGTGCTGTCATCATAGACCGCCTAGTTGTCTGTGGATGGGGGTTCCCGTGCATCCGTGGACCTCTACAGGGGTTTATTGTTTCACCGATGAGCCAGACACCAGTCCAGGCAACCAGTTATGTGACGAGGATGAGGACGAATTGGAGCTTCTGATGGCCACAGTCTAGATGAGGCCACCAGAGGGACTTCACGAGCGGTTCCTGACCATCCAGATGGACTTCTAAAACATCCAGTGAGATGTTGGAAGTTTGGAAAATAGACGGATTGTTTTGGATGAGTATTTGGAGATTAAATTTTTTGTTTAATTGGGTTATAAAGGGATTTTAGGGTGGAAAAGATTAAGAAATGTAATTTTGTCACGTGTAAAAGAACAGTCAAGGCTTCTCAGTATGTGTTCTCTAGCCTACAGACTGTATCCTGATCCTGCCAGCCCCAAGACGTGGAAGGCAGTGACTCTCAACGCACTCTATCTTGAAACGAACTGAACAGAAATACTTGAAATGATATCTGTGTGCATGAATTCTTTGCCTCGGTTTAGATAGATAGGGAGCCTTTCCCTGGATTGAGTAGGGGGAAGGTCTCCAGGGACATTTGAAAAACTAACTACATTCGAGTAGCTAACTCACAGTGAACTGTGAGTTAGGGGGGAATTGTAAGAAATTTGAGTAAAAAACTGTAGTTAGTAGATATAATAAAAGTGTTTAATAATTCATAATTAATAATTCATAGTTAGTCATAATCATAAGGGTTTTGAGAATGCATAATTAAGATAAACATAAGCATGAAACTTCTGCCAAGTGCAGAAGTATAACTTTTATTTTGAAGGATTATTATAGAAGGGTTTAAAACGTAACTGACAGTCATTGAATGTGATGATGAACTCAGAGCCAGACAGTAGAATACACTCCTGGAGGATAGCCAATAGGAATCGGGATAAACGGAGGAGGAGGTGTTTCGAACAGATGTGGGAGGTTTAATTTAAGACTTTTTTCCTCGCCCTTGTTCTGTGATGGCTCCCGGACGACAGACGTGTTACACCGGAGGAGCCGGGTGAGGTTTTTGCAAATGGGGTTTTATTGTTTTAATATGTCATAGGAGTGTACACTCCAATGTATAACTGTAATCGTGCTTACATCAGTGGAATTAAATTCCTTATAATTGTAAACCAGTTTTGGTAGCGTTATTGATGCAGCGTGTCGACGGCACAAAGCCGGCCACATGGCAGTCACATGTGCTCTGGCCTTCTCTCTTGTTGTGAGGTAAAATTCTTCCATAACACTCTCATCAGGATGAATGTTGTACATTCATGCTCTCAGGGTGAATGTTGTACATTCATGCTCTCCTCAGGATGAATGTTGTACATTCATGCTCTCATCAGGATGAATGTTGTACATTCATGCTCTCAGGGTGAATGTTGTACATTCATGCTCTCATCAGGGTGAATGTTGTACATTCATGCTCTCATCAGGGTGAATGTTTACATTCATGCTCTCCTCAGGTTAAATGTTGTACATTCATGCTCTCATCAGGATGATTGTTTACATTCATGCTCTCCTCAGGTTAAATATTGTACATTCATGTTCTCCTCAGGTTAAATGTTGTACATTCATGCTCTAATCAGGGTGAATGTTGTACATTCATGCTCTCATCAGGGTGAATGTTGTACATTCATGCTCTCCTCAGGTTAAATGTTGTACATTCATGCTCTCCTCAGGGTGAATGTTGTACATTCATGCTCTCATCAGGATGATTGTTTACATTCATGCTCTCCTCAGGTTAAATGTTGTACATTCATGTTCTCCTCAGGTTAAATGTTGTACATTCATGCTCTAATCAGGGTGAATGTTTACATTCATGCTCTCATCAGGGTGAATGTTTACATTCATGCTCTCCTCATGGTGAATGTTGTACATTCATGCTCTCATCAGGATGAATGTTGTACATTCATGCTCTCCTCATGGTGAATGTTGTACATTCATGCTCTCATCAGGGTGAATGTTGTACATTCATGCTCTCCTCATGGTGAATGTTGTACATTCATGCTCTCATCAGGGTGAATGTTGTACATTCATGCTCTCCTCATGGTGAATGTTGTACATTCATGCTCTCATCAGGGTGAATGTTGTACATTCATGCTCTCCTCATGGTGAATGTTGTACATTCATGCTCTCATCAGGATGAATGTTGTACATTCATGCTCTCATCAGGGTGAATGTTGTACATTCATGCTCTCCTCATGGTGAATGTTGTACATTCATGCTCTCATCAGGGTGAATGTTGTACATTCATGCTCTCCTCATGGTGAATGTTGTACATTCATGCTCTCATCAGGATGAATGTTTACATTCATGCTCTCATCAGGGTGAATGTTGTACATTCATGCTCTCCTCAGCGTGAATGTTGTACATTCATGCTCTCATCAGGATGAATGTTGTACATTCATGCTCTCATCAGGATGAATGTTGTACATTCATGCTCTCATCAGGGTGAATGTTGTACATTCATGCTCTCCTCAGCGTGAATGTTGTACATTCATGCTCTCATCAGGATGAATGTATACATTCATGCTCTCCTCAGGGTGAATATTGTACATTCATGCTCTCATCAGGGTGAATGTTGTACATTCATGCTCTCATCAGGGTGAATGTTGTACATTCATGCTCTCATCAGGATGAATGTTTACATTCATGCTCTCCTCAGGATGAATGTTGTTCATTCATGCTCTCCTCAGGATGAATGTTTACATTCATGCTCTCCTCAGGATGAATGTTGTACATTCATGCTCTCATCAGGATGAATGTTTACATTCATGCTCTCATCAGGGTGAATGTTGTACATTCATGCTCTCATCAGCGTGAATGTTGTACATTCATGCTCTCATCAGGATGAATGTTGTACATTCATGCTCTCATCAGGGTGAATGTTGTACATTCATGCTCTCCTCAGCGTGAATGTTGTACATTCATGCTCTCATCAGGATGAATGTATACATTCATGCTCTCCTCAGGGTGAATATTGTACATTCATGCTCTCATCAGGGTGAATGTTGTACATTCATGCTCTCATCAGGGTGAATGTTGTACATTCATGCTCTCATCAGGATGAATGTTTACATTCATGCTCTCCTCAGGATGAATGTTGTTCATTCATGCTCTCATCAGGGTGAATGTTGTACATTCATGCTCTCCTCAGGATGAATGTTGTTCATTCATGCTCTCATCAGGGTGGATGTTGTACATTCATGCTCTCATCAGGATGAATGTTGTTCATTCATGCTCTCATCAGGGTGAATGTTGTTCATTCATGCTCTCATCAGGGTGAATGTTGTACATTCATGCTCTCCTCAGGATGAATGTTGTTCATTCATGCTCTCATCAGGGTGAATGTTGTACATTCATGCTCTCCTCAGGATGAATGTTGTACATTCATGCTCTCCTCAGGATGAATGTTGTTCATTCATGCTCTCATCAGGGTGGATGTTGTACATTCATGCTCTCATCAGGATGAATGTTGTACATTCATGCTCTCCACAGGGTGAATGTTGTACATTCATTCCCCCTGCCTCCATTCTTCATGCTAAGCTAGGCTAACCACACTGACCCAACACACAGACATGATATGAAATCGATAAACATCCTTCTGACACGTGTTCAAGCTGATGAAACTAATTTATTGGCAATTAACAGCAACTAAAACAAAGTACATTTACAGCGTGGGAAGTTCACTGAATCTTCTCAGGCTTAAGGACGACATTTTGGTTTGATCTTTGCATATGTTCAGTGTACATAAAGTTGCAGAGCTTCATCAACTTTTCGAGGGGAAAACTTTTCCCTTCCTTAAACCGTTTCTAATCTCAGATGACTAATTTAACAGTAAGCGAACATGCAGAATGTGACTGCTGGCGTTGAAAAGCGGATAAAGGAGCGCCGCTTCCTCCTCCTGACCTGCACATGTTTGTGCTCGCGGGGCATTTGTTCTGCTTGTCAAAGTCGCCATCCAATTGGGTGAAGCTCGTATTAAAGAGATCAGTGTATTTGCATGTCTCCACCATGGCTGCCTGGCTCGCTTCTCTTTGTGAATATAAAGTAGAGAGGGAACTTAAAGCTGAGAGGTTTCATTACCGAGGCTATCGCAGCCGTGCAGTTCCTGCCGCGCAAATTAAATTGTGCCACTTTGTTGAACACCCAACCTCTGCTCATAACTGGAGCTTCATCTGCACAAGTGTGTCCACAGCCGCCAGCTTCCCACCAAAAGTCACAATAAAGACACGACGCCGTTTACCTGTTTACGTCCTTTAGACTCGGATCTCAAAGGCCTCGGCCGATGCTTTACCTTCCACCTGGGTCACATAGGAGCTGAAGAAAGCTGCAGGATGACGACATCTCAATGAGACAGAGCCCGGCGTCGCCCTGCAGTCAGGCTCTGTGCTGTCAGAGTTCAACAGATTGTGTCTTTCATGAGATGGTGTGTCTCTTTAAGGGATTCACACTTCAAGGAGATTTAAACCAAAATAAACCACAGAAGTGTTCGACTAGAAAACTCTGACGGCTTCAACGAATCAATTTTTGTCATTTTAAGTTTGGAGATTTGATGGAAATGACACAACTTGAATTCTTTTATTTGCCTGCTTTCTCTCATGTTGACTTTGAGCTGCAGTTAGAAATGTAAACCTGAACTAAAATGTTTTATTATTCATCCTTCAGGTAATACCTGCTGCTACTGATTGTTTCAGAGCATTTAAGGAGACAAAATAAATATAACGCGACACTTCAATTATTGAATAAATGTTATTTTGGAAGCTAAAGAGCGTGACATGCCACGGGCTGTTTACATCGTCCTGCTTAAAGTCTCTTCGATTTAAAATCATATTCCATGAACTGGTATTTTCCATCACAGAGAGCATGATAATAGATGCTGCTGTCCTTTTCCTAAACGTCTATTCAGGCTGAACAGTCCGGAGACGTCCGAGTTATTCTTCATTAATATACTTGTTAATAATTGATTGTGGCCACTAGCAGATGCATGATTCTTTTAACGTACAAGTGATGTGATTCATAACTCATAGCAGGTGTATCTCTAAATGCAACATTATTTGATTTCAAATAACACAATAAGTGATGAGTGAAGATCTTCAGTGTACAGCGGCCAAAAGTCATGTTACAATAAACAAGTAGTAGCTATACAATTCTTACTATAATATAATACAACGTAACGTGAAGTAAGATATTGCAATGCAATGAAATGTAATTTCATCGATAATATTAATCGTATATAATAATGATAATGATAATAATAATAATAACTATTATTATTCATAAAACACACATAAGTAAAGGAACAGCAGATCAAGTTTTATTGATTTGTTTATTTAAAAACAAATGAACTCATCAGACCTTCTCGTCGATCGAGGCTTCCAGATATTGAACTCAAGACTAAACTTGTAGCTTTAACCCAGTTTATCATTAAATCTGTAGCTTAACAAGCAGTCCAGCGTCTGTTTAAAGGTACAGAGAGACGAAGTGAAACCAGAAACACGAATCATTAAATATCCAGAGCGATACGTCTTGTTCAATGAATCTTGATCTCTTGTTCAGCTGCAGTTCACACAGTCAACCAGCAGGTGTCAGTGAAGCTCCATCAGTCAGAGCTACGAGGTCTGCTTCATCAGCAGAAACCGAGCAAGACGAGGGGAAGAAGAGGAGAGACGGGGTGTTAATGAACTGTTAATGAGGAGGAAGAGGAGGAGAGAGGGGAAGAGGAAGCTGCAGAATAATTTGATACTTCGTGAATTATTAATTAAATTATAATTTATTTGAAATTCCATTATTTTAAGTCAAATGCAATTATTTTCTAAAAAGTCAGTAATTAATGATCAAAATTGTCTGTAACACTTGAACCTCTGTTCTTAACGAGTTCGGAGGCCGAACCGGCCAATCAGAAGTGCAGCAGCCCAACGAGCAGCAGGAGGCGGGGCTTCCGGGAGACAGACAGATGGATGGATGTCTCTGTCTCGTCCCTCAGTCGTGTTGACAGAGAGCAGAAGATGATTTACTAGGTGGGGTTTTATTCACGGCGTGTCCCGGATGAATAAAGATCAAATTAGAGGTTTATGAGCTCCGCTGTCTATCCTGACATTTATATGAGCTCTGGGCTCGGCTCGCTGTGATTTATGTTTACAGCAGCGCAGGAGGGAGATAAATAAATAAATTTAAAAAATCAAATGAAGTAGCCTGAAATCTTATTCTCATGCTCTGTCAACAGCAGCGCAGACGCAGAGAGGCATGATGGGGGATGAGAGGCGAGGAGTCAGAGGTGAGGAAGATGGAGATCACATTCAGTGCTGATGAAATGAAACAAAACATTTATCTGTTGGAGGAAAGACGACTGATGAAATATGAACTGAAAAAGGAGACCTGTGTCTCGTCAGATTCACCATCTTGTTCCTAACTTCATACAAAATGTTGCTAATTTAATGGTCTTATTGATAACATTTATATGTATTAAATATTTAAAAAATATATACTACATCCACAGAGGTTTTAGAAAGCTGCCAAATTAAATTATTTCTTATATATATATATAGTCAACGAGCGTTGGACTCAGCCGCAGTAGAGCACTGACTGTCTGTGAGAACGGGTTGGTTTTATATAAAAGATTAATTATTTTTTGTGCGTTTTTGTGGGTCCACTCAATACATGAATACAGTATTTTCAAAATAAACTTCCATCTCCACAGAAAACTACTTCGTTAGGTTGAGACAACTAAACTACTTAAATTAGGTTTAGATAACAAAACTACTTAGTTAGGTTGAGACAACTAAACTACTTAGTTAGGTTGAGACAACTAAACTACTTAGTTAGGTTGAGACAACTAAACTACTTAGTTAGGTTGAGACACTGCTAATATTCCAGTAATGTATTTTATATAATATGACTCTCTGACACCACTCTCAGACCATTCTGTCCAACAAGTACTTTTACGATTGATACTTTATGTACATTTAACTGTCACAGAGTATTTGATGAGAGCAGGATTACTACTTCTTCCACCACTGCTGTTACGTTTCATTCTAAAACATCTGTACTTTAATGAAAGGCAGGTTGTTAATCCAGGACTCTTTGGTGTAAAGAAGTATTTTAACATGTAGCTGCTGCTTTTACTTAAAATAAGTACACAATCTGAATACTTATTCCACCACTACTGTTCAGGGAATACAAATGTACAACAGAGCTGGTTAAACAGAGTACATAAATACAACAGTGAGAGTTGAAACTCAATCATATGTATCTGATGTCTCACGTGGGCTCTCTACTAGCAATGCAAATAAAGATTGTTATATTTGAACAAAACATAAATATGTGTAGACTCACCTTCTTTCGCCCTTTTTTGGAATCTGCAGCCACTTGATGGCAGTGAAGCACCGCGACTCAACTGTGGGAGGAAACAGAGGAAAAACCTGCATTAGTCATAAAAGGTGGTGAAAGAGAAGAAGAGGAGGGAGGAGGAGGAGGAGGAGGAGGAGGAGGGGAGGCTGGGAGAGCATCCATAATGTATGTGATCAGTCAGAGAGAAACACTGGGGGAAGATGCATATTTACAGGGGTTATGGTACGAATGATGACACAGATGCTGAAGCCCACATGAGCCGAGACAAAGAGAGCTTCCTGTCCGTCACACGGAGCTGCTGGGGAAAAATCTCTCTCTTTGTAAGTCCTGAAGTCTCATCTTCTTAAAACAAGAGAGGAAGAATCAGCCGATGAGGGGGTGAGATTATTTCACCTGATTCTGGTGCTTGAAATGGAATAAAAGAAAAAAAAAGGTGTCAAGACTGCGAGCAGCAGCTGCTCGGCATGCAGCTTTTATCTCAGAGGACACATCCTGGATCACTGCTGCACCTCCTGCAGAGGGTTCGCTTCAAAGAGGAAGGTGGAGGAGGAGGAAGGTGGAGCTCATGTGATGATATGTGGACGTCAACTTCATCAAGAGTGGTAAAAAATATCGTCACTGAGCAATATGTGTAACAATAATCACCCTTTTTCAGACCCAGCAATAAGTACATTTACTCAAGTACTTTACTTTATACTCATACAATACAATTCACTACTTGTATCTGCAGTTACTACCAGTGGTCAAGTACTCAGATCTTGTACTGCAGTATTCTCATGTAAGTGGTAATCTCGAACATTGTCATTGAAATAAATGTGTTTTAATTCACTCTCTCTGGCTGAAGGAGGAAACACTGGCGATTGGGCTGATAGCCCACTAAATATTACAATGTTACTATTTTACTGCTTGTAAAAAGTAGTAAAAGTAGCAGAATAACACGTATAACAACATTAGGTTCAGACAACTAAACTACTTAGTTAAGATTAGGAGAAGGTTGTCGTTTGGGTTGAAATAACTACAGAAGTGTTGTGACTGAAATACACAAGTTATACAATTTACTTGACAAATAAATCAACGTTGACTTCTTGTTTCAATTATCTGATGACACTTGTCCGATGGAGGAAAACTCGCTGTATGTTCCACCTCCACTCAGCCTCAGCAGTCTTTATTGTTCCTCAGCAGATTCTCTTTGAATCAAACCAGCACGAGTTCTTCTCTGACGTAAGAAGCCCAACCCTGACCGGCTGAGGACCCGTCCGTCTACTATCACCTCTTTTCTACGAGTTGCTTCTGAAAACAACAAGAAACACGTGGAGCTACGTGGAGATCGGCTCACCTGAAAGCTTCCTGTGAGAAATTTAAGTGGAGCTCTAAAATATCTGCAATGTTTTGGTGCCATTTATTTCTGCATGAATGTATATTTAGCATCCTGAGATAAGTAATAGGCCAATAGGAAAGCACTTGCATATTCGTGCATAACCATTTCCGATAATTTGTGTCTATTAAACACAATGTTATCATTTCCTGCTGAAGACATTAATGCATACGGGCGCTCTCCACACATTAGGCAGCGTACAATGTCTTTGGAGTGCTGTGGGCACGTTCATGATCGTTATGGGATTCAATCTAAGAAATGGGATGCAGCCTCGTTCCGGTCTGTTTAACGCAGTAACTGCTGCCTGTCCACTGCGCACTTGAGATTTTATTGAGTGATAAAAAACAACAACAACATTGAAAGGGTGAACAATGTTTCTAAATATTCTTTGCATGAACTGAAACTGTACTGATTGTATATATTTTTGCACAAAATATTGTCACCGAAAGTAATTCCAACACGGTGGACAATCGTCATGATTTACAACAAAACATCTGCTTGAATCTCTTTCTGTTTTCGACTCCCTTAATTCAGTGTCGATGTACAAAACAGCCGGAACAAAAAAACCCATTTTCTTCCCGGTCAGTGTGAAGAATCAGTCCGTCCTCCGTCACGTGGGTTTCTCTGCTGAATCCAGAGCCGGCGGGATGAAGTACAGCGAGCGGGTCATTATTGCCAAATGAACCCCGACAGGGTGATTCAAGAGCCCGTCGGCTCGCTGTACATTCTCCCTTACATATATATCTTCTGTTCCATCTGCGAGGGGAGAAATACGGACACAGTTAAAGCCCCGTGATGAGTCCGTTTTCCTCTGACCCCCACAGATACATGCTGACATGAAAAGCTGCTGCTGCAACAAACCGATGTTTCTGCGCTGAATGTCAGCAAATGGGCTGAATGACACACATGCAGCCCGGTGAGCGTCGCTGCTGATTATAGCCGGCAATGTACCGGTTTGTTCCCTTAATTCAGTAATCAATGTCCACAAATTACTTAATTACCTCAAACTAATTATTTGTGCCCTGAAAAAACGACATTCCTGCTTTCAGAAGGCAGTGATACAACGTTCACTGTATCATCCGAGTTTTACAGCCAAACAATCTGTCAACCACCGTGTCTTTGTTCCCTAGCGGACACTATTTCATTCTCGTTCTTATCTTTTCTATCAATATAAAAGAGTTTACTGCTTTGTTTTGTTTTTTTCATCCTAACGCATCTTTAATAATTTTCCAGGACTCCTTGTAGCATCTCAACAGGGCGTAAGTACATTTTATTTACACAGGCCAATATCACAAATCACAAATTTGCCTCACAAATCTTGACAGTCTTTTCATCATACGACACCTTCTGTCCTTTAGACCCTCGATTCAGAACAGGAAGAGTAACTTTGGACGGATCCATCTTTCTGGACAGACAGAAATGAATGTCTGTTTAACAGAATCACGATCATAGTATAATTACAGTACAGACAATCAGGATTACACGAATTATACTGAGAATGTAAACGTGAATAGAATATGGATCGGCAGCCTTCACACACCGGGGGTGTTTTTGTTTGTGCAATTGATTTGTCAATATATTCTTTCAAAGCGTTGTTTCGGTCACAAATACTTTCTTAGAAAATGTGAATATTATACATCGAAAAGCGACGGGATGACTTTTCCGGAACACGGTGGATTGTTCTGACCTTTCACTCCACGAATAAAAGCATCAACCAATCAAGTTGCGCCTATAATTATTAAATAACAACATGGAGGCTCCCTAGTTGAACCAAGACTGCAAACCTTATACCTCTCAACCTTGACAAAGGTTCTTCCATTCTTACCTTTCACAATAAAAGCCCTAGATATATAATATTCCGACGTATCCTCATGTGTTTTGTATGATATCGTACAAAAAAGTTGCTCCTACAAAAGTCCAGAAACACGTGTTCATTTCCGCTTCTTCTATGCACGCAGACTTTTCAAAATAAACTTCTGTCTTCACAGGAAACGTCTTCGATTTTGACAAATACTTAATTAGGTTTAGACAACAAAACTACACTACGCTACTAAAGAATATAAGTTACATGAGGGATAAATCATCACTGACTGTTATAGCGGTGTCTTGTGGGTGAAAGACCAAATATTGTTTCACCATACCTGTGTGGGTAATTGCTGTCTTTATACTTCCTGGTTCATAATTATATGGATTCCAGTCAAATTGATTTTGTGGGATATCTACAAATGACAGCGTATTCATCTGTGAATACAACATAACGCTGGGTGGGAACAGCCTGAATATTCATAGACGCTATTTAGCATCTTCGTGTTTCTAATCATCACTTCCTTGATGTGTAAACATATGTAGACTTCATCGTCACGATCATTTTCTATTGGAAGCAACAAAAAGACCAGATTATGTTCAATTGTGTTGTGAATGTTTTAACAGTCAATAATAATGTTTTTGAAATTCCTCCTTTCTTCACATGGTAACTAGATCACCCAGTGAGCATTTTGTGGTTCAAAAGACGTTTAAAAGACGTCTATGCCCGACGTTGAAAAGACGGGCAGAATTGGTTCAAAAGTGAAAGTTTTGCTCTCCTCAGGGTGAAGTTTTCGCCGACTATTTGTAGACGTTGAACAGACGTTCACGCTTACACCAGATTTAAACGTGATTTGCAATACGATAATTTTTCGTCCTCTACATTGTGCTCATACTAATATATCATGATTTAGAGGCTTACTAAGAAACCACATCCACATTTATCAGTTGAAAGCCAGTATTGGACATCACGTTGATATCTGGTCTAAACGTGAGCGTTGAATCAACGTCTACAAATAGTCGGCTAAAAACCTTTCACTTTTCACCGTGTTTTAACCGTGTATCTCACCGTGTTTTAACCGTGTATTCAACCTCACCGTGTTTTAACCGTGTATTCAACCTCACCGTGTTTTAACCGTGTATTCAACCTCACCGTGTTTTAACCGTGTATTCAACCTCACCGTGTTTTAACCGTGTATTCAACCTCACCGTGTTTTAACCGTGTATTCAACCTCACCGTGTTTTAACCGTGTATTCAACCTCACCGTGTATTAACCGTGTATTCAACCTCACCGTGTTTTAACCGTGTATTCAACCTCACCGTGTTTTAACCGTGTATTCAACCTCACCGTGTATTCAACGCCGAAATGCTTACAGTGCTTCTGGGTATAGAACACATCAACAGTTTCCACTTACAGGACAAAAGACCAAGTGACACAGCAACAGTTCATTTGTATTTATTAAAGCACAATATAAATATAACAATGTTCTTTATATAAAAACATAATCTCCTTTTCCTTCTTTAAATGTCGTTTTCAAAGCCACACAGGAGCCTGTTTCAGGAGATCTGCCATATTTTCTCAAGCTGGACATCTGTAAATAAAACAAGTATTAAAAAACATATTGACTTAGACCAGTTTTGAACGTCTCTACACCGGAGACCATAGACGTGTCTTCAACGGAACAATGCTGACCTGGATATTACACAATATTGTTTATATGTTGCCATAACCCAAACAACAATGTTTTGACCATGATCGTATTAACGTTAGTACAGTACATTAACTAACACACATGTCTACTGTTTACTGTTCGTAACCTGCTAACGCTACATGCTAACAAGCTAGCAGCCTCGCCCGCATGATGATCATAACATGATATTAATTGTATGGCAATAATATTTCGGTTTGCAATACTGGAATAAAGTAGTTCAAGTACTTACAGAGTACGTCGTAGCGTGAAGCCTCGTTTATACCGTCAGCTCGTTCACTTCCTCATCACTCAGTAAGAGCTAGCTAGCTCAGACCTTGTCGTGTTTCCAGCCTCTAACTTAGAACAATGCAGAGTCCGTGCGCATGCGTATTCCAGCAGTAAACACTGAGTTGTATTTTAGTGAACATATGCAGACATAATGTGCTCTGCTCTCATTATGATGTCCTGTGAGCTTCTTGTGGACAGCACACAGTCTATAGTTCCATATTTACGACGTTTTATATGAGACATTGAATGCGTTGAAATAACGTCTTCGTGTAGACCACATATGAACGGACAGCGGAATATGATTTTGGAGAAATACGTTTAAAGTAACCAAAATCGCGTCTCTTTCAACCTACAACTGAACAAACCATCAATATTTTAAAACAAATTGGTGTTTTGTGACACGTTGATATTGTAACCGTAATTTAGCCGGTTCAAAAGACGGTTAAAATACGTCTTAGACGTTCAGACCCCATATCAACGCTTTTTCAACCAGAAATCAACGTTGAAATCCGGGTTAGTGCTCACTGGGTATTTTACAGTCTCAAAGTCAAACAGGAGAAATGGCTGAAAACCTTTTCTCCTATTTTCATTTTTTTTTATTAGATTCATTCCTCAGAGCTGCTTCCTCTGCTCTGGGCTCCCCGGAGAGATCTGTCCACCAGCCCGAGAAAGTACGCGCGCCATGTGGAGAGAATATAATAAAGGTTGGGAGAGATTGAGAGGCTTTGGTCGGGTTTGAGCCGCCCTCGTCTACATGTGAGTGACGGAGGAGGCGGCGTGGATCGACAGGAGCAGCTTCACGGTCCTCGGGGGAGAACGCTGCCGAGCAAACCAGGTGGAAAGAAGGGTTTGAAAACCTCCTCTGCTCAGAATCACCTCACCTACTTTTCCTTCTCTAACTTTTTCTCTCCAACTGCAGAGGAAGACGTGATATTTCATCAGCGAATTGGACTTCTTGAATACCAACGGTTTGAACAAACACGTGAAGGAAAAAAGTTTCGAAGGTACGTTAAAAAATTGACATACGCACATATACGTAGAATTATAATAAAAAAGAATAGGATGCAATAAATGCTCTGGGTTTATGTAAGATAAAGAGTACCACAGCCGAACACAGATATGCTAATGAGTACCTGCTCGCTGCATTAATGTCATTCTTCAAAATTAAAATAATGTTTGGGACAATTCTGTTCTGTTCCCCCAAACAATGTATACGGACATGTCCCTATGCAGACCCACGCCCTGGTCATGGGCGACGGTGGCTCAGTGGAGAGCAGGGCCGTCTTTCGATCGGCGGTTCGATCCCTTGAGCTCTTGAGCTGTGCCGACGGTGGGATAGAATCTGAGTTGTAAGTCGCTTTGAACTAAAGTAACCAATGACAAACAGAGACAACGATCACACCGTCTGTGTTTCCTCTCCTGGCTGCAATGTGTCAACACAATAAGAAGAAGTTCGTATTTATCTGACCGCATTTCGGCATTGAATACACGGTGAAGTTGAATACACGGTTAATACACGGTGAGGTTGAATACACGGTTAAAACACGGTGAGGTTGAATACACGGTTAAAACACGGTGAGGTTGAATACACGGTTAAATCACGGTGAGGTTGAATACACGGTTAAAACACGGTGAGGTTGAATACACGGTTAAATCACGGTGAGGTTGAATACACGGTTAAAACACGGTGAGGTTGAATACACGGTTAAATCACGGTGAGGTTGAATACACGGTTAAATCACGGTGAGGTTGAATACACGGTTAAAACACGGTGAGGTTGAATACACGGTTAAAACACGGTGAGGTTGAATACACGGTTAAAACACGGTGAGGTTAAATACACGGTTAAAACACGGTGAGGTTGAATACACGGTTAATACACGGCGAGGTTGAATACACTGTTAAATCACGGCGAGGTTGAATACACTGTTAAATCACGGTGAGGTTAAATACACGGTTAAAACACGGTGAGGTTGAATAAACGGTTAAATCACGGTGAGGTTGAATACACGGTTAAAACACGGTGAGGTTGAATACACGGTTAAAACACGGTGAGGTTGAATACACGGTTAATACACGGCGAGGTTGAATACACGGTTAAAACACGGTGAGGTTGAATAAACGGTTAATACACGTGAGGTTGAATACACGGTTAAAACACGGTGAGGTTGAATACACGGTTAAAACACGGTGAGGTTGAATACACGGTTAAAACACGGTGAGGTTGAATACACGGTTAAATCACGGTGAGGTTGAATACACGGTTAAAACACGGTGAGGTTGAACACACGGTTAAAACACGGTGAAAAGTGAAAGGTTTTTAGCCGACTATTTGTAGACGTTGATTCAACGCTCACGTTTAGACCAGATATCAACGTGATGTCCAATACTGGCTTTCAACTGATAAATGTGGATGTGGTTTCTTAGTAAGCCTCTACATCATGATATATTAGTATTAGCACAATGTAGAGGACGACAAATGATAGTATTGCAAATCACGTTTAAATCTGGTCTAAGCGTGAACGTCTTTTCAACGTCTACAAATAGTCGGCGAAAAAACTTTCACTTTTGAACCAATTCTGAACGTCTTTTCAACGTCGGGCATAGACGTCTTTTAAACGTCTTTTGAACGGAAAAATGCTCATTGGGAAGGATCAGCGTCTCTACTCTGAGCTCCATTGGAGCGTCGATGAACTGGTGAATCAAGTTTTGCCTTCCAGCTCAGCTCTCTTCAACACAATGGTCTAGTCTGGCTGGTCTCATCCAGCATTCCTCTAACTTCTCATCGTGTCTGTGCATAGACTTTGTATGAAATCTACTTGTTTGTTGTGAACGCAGAATTAGGCTGAGACCAGACTCCCGACGAAGGAAGCTCATTTCAGCTGCTTGTATCATTCTTTCCGTCACTCCCCAAAGCTCATGACCACTGGTGAGGGTTCGTACCAATATGTGAAACACGGGGGGGGTTTGATTGACCCTTTAGACCCCCTGATAGCCTCAATAGCAAAATTTCGGAGGTAACTTGAAAATCACTAGACAATATTTGTTATTATTGCCGTTATCCCTAACATGTCTTTTAAGAGCTTACTAATACCTGCAGCTGTTTTAATTATTATAACTGCAAAACATTTTTTTGTGAAGCGAGCCGGTCGTCACGTCCCCCCTTTGGACAAAATTGATCCAGCGTCTTTCATGAGAATCTGGATTACCATCTCACTCCCGATCCGGATCTGAAGAGTACTCGGTACCCTTTAAAGGTTTGACTCTTTAAAGACTCAAAGACAGGAAAATGAGATGCTCCGACATCTGAGTCACGTGGAGAAGAAGAACAACCTTTTGTGAAACTAATATCACATTGCTGTTTTCCATGTTGCTCATTGTTTGTCTTCAAGGTTTGATTTTCTGACAAAGCTTTGATATTTTGATGTTCAGTATTCTTGAACTGTCCTTGAACGCATCACCAAAGTGACTTTGACAGGAGAGAAAAAGGTGATGGTTGATCTGAAACTGAACTCAAAATAATTCATTCCAAAACCTGGAGGGAAATTATGATGATTTTTAAACATTTTGATCACATTTCTTTTACTTTTTACCTTGACTTTTTTTTCACAAACAAAAAAATAACAGAATATTTGTATTTTTGAGTTGATCTTCTGACAAAAAAATAGCAATTAAGTGTCTCCGAAGTTGTTGAAGTGTCCTTGAACACACCACAAAGGAGACTTTGACTACAAAATAAATGCTGCGATATCTTCTGATGATGTCATTAAAGATTTGTTTGGAAAAAGATCAGAATTCAGATCAGTGTAAATAATTTCAGCTTATGAGGTAAAACATGAATAAACAGCGGTGTGGTCCTTTAAAGGAGCATTTCTAAAGTTTATCTTTGAAAGGAGTCTCCTCAGAAACAAATGTTTCCTAGAGAACACACACACACACACACACACACACACACCAGTCTCTGTCAATAAGTGACATTTTCCATCGCAGCGTTTTCTCTTTTAACATTAAATCATAAAAATTCAAATGCAGCCGGATGAATCTGAGCCTCAAAGCGAGCGGCTGCATTCACTTGAGTTTTGCTGACACCTCACGAGTCTCTGGTTTTTAAAGTTTAAACACAGGCGTGCGCCTGACTTTCGGTTCACTTTCTGAATATTTGAAAGGGGGAACTTCACAGGAGACGGATGAAGGTGAGAGGCTGCTGCCACCCAGATTAAACAGAAAGCATTAAAACCGAGTTCACACCGACTCTCTGCCTCTGCGCTCAGGTGCGATGGTTTTAATCCGAGGCCGGATTTCCAGATAGCGCTGCCTTTGTCAGTAACACTCCCCCGTCGTTAAAACATCCAGCGCCTGTCGTGAGAGAGAAAGTTTTAATTAGGCCAAAACCTCTCATGTTCTTCTCCGGCTGCATAACAAGAAACAGGGAGAGAGTGGAGATGCAACTTTCTGCCCAAAGACAATAAGATAAAGAGCAGCGTTGCTCAAAGGCTGCGCCCTTCAAAGAGCCTCTGTTATGATAAATCACCAGAATGAGACTCAGCAGTGAGTCTGCTCTCACTGAGCGCGTGCGGGGCGACCGCACGACTGATCACCACGATTATTATCTTCACCGCCGCCGCCGGACAGGACAGGAGAGGACGAGCGCTGCCACAAACACCAGACAAACTGTTCACACACCGTTCCCTTTACACCTCCGTCTCTCCGGTTGTGGTGAAACGTGCTCATTCGATCGGACGTTGTTGTTCTCGTGGTGCGTTTTCCCACAACGTGGCGGCGGCGGCGTAGAATCCTCGGGTGATCTCTGAAACAACTCCCCGACGTCCTCACCCTCCTAATGAGTCCGTGTGTTCCTCCTCGGCCTTGAGTTCAGTTAAAGCAGTGCAGCCTCCACAAAATAACACAGAACACAAACGTGTGAGGAGATAAGAATACAAGGAGACGAGGACACAAGGATATAAAGGGATAAGGAGAAGAGGAGCGGAAGAGATGGGGAGACAAAGACACAAGGAGATGAGGATATGAAGTGATGAGGACACAAGGAGCTGAATGGAGGAGGAAACAAAGAAATGAAGCGACAACAACAGAGATAGGGAAACAAGGGGATGAGACCAGGAAAAGAAGAGACAAGGGGATGAAGAGACAAGGGGATGAAGAGACAAGGGGATGAAGAGACCAGGGGATGAAGAGACCAGGGGATGAAGAGACAAGGGGATGAAGAGACAAGGGGATGAAGAGACAAGGGGATGAAGAGACAAGGGGATGAAGAGACCAGGGGATGAAGAGACCAGGGGATGAAGAGACAAGGGGATGAAGAGACAAGGGGATGAAGAGACAAGGGGATGAAGAGACCAGGGGATGAAGAGACCAGGGGATGAAGAGACCAGGGGATGAAGAGACCAGGGGATGAAGAGACCAGGGGATGAAGAGACAAGGGGATGAAGAGACAAGGGGATGAAGAGACCAGGGGATGAAGAGACAAGGGGATGAAGAGACAAGGGGATGAAGAGACCAGGGGATGAAGAGACAAGGGGATGAAGAGACCAGGGGATGAAGAGACAAGGGGATGAAGAGACAAGGGGATGAAGAGACCAGGAAAAGAAGAGACAAGGGGATGAAGAGACAAGGGGATGAAGAGACAAGGGGATGAAGAGACAAGGGGATGAAGAGACCAGGGGATGAAGAGACAAGGGGATGAAGAGACAAGGGGATGAAGAGACCAGGGGATGAAGAGACAAGGGGATGAAGAGACAAGGGGATGAAGAGACCAGGAAAAGAAGAGACAAGGGGATGAAGAGACCAGGGGATGAAGAGACCAGGGGATGAAGAGACAAGGGGATGAAGAGACCAGGGGATGAAGAGACAAGGGGATGAAGAGACAAGGGGATGAAGAGACCAGGAAAAGAAGAGACAAGGGGATGAAGAGACAAGGGGATGAAGAGACAAGGGGATGAAGAGACCAGGGGATGAAGAGACAAGGGGATGAAGAGACAAGGGGATGAAGAGACCAGGAAAAGAAGAGACAAGGGGATGAAGAGACAAGGGGATGAAGAGACAAGGGGATGAAGAGACAAGGGGATGAAGAGACCAGGGGATGAAGAGACCAGGAAAAGAAGAGACAAGGGGATGAAGAGACAAGGGGATGAAGAGACCAGGGGATGAAGAGACAAGGGGATGAAGAGACAAGGGGATGAAGAGACCAGGGGATGAAGAGACAAGGGGATGAAGAGACAAGGGGATGAAGAGACCAGGAAAAGAAGAGACAAGGGGATGAAGAGACAAGGGGATGAAGAGACCAGGGGATGAAGAGACAAGGGGATGAAGAGACAAGGGGATGAAGAGACCAGGGGATGAAGAGACAAGGGGATGAAGAGACCAGGGGATGAAGAGACAAGGGGATGAAGAGACAAGGGGATGAAGAGACCAGGAAAAGAAGAGACAAGGGGATGAAGAGACCAGGGGATGAAGAGACCAGGGGATGAAGAGACAAGGGGATGAAGAGACCAGGGGATGAAGAGACAAGGGGATGAAGAGACAAGGGGATGAAGAGACCAGGAAAAGAAGAGACAAGGGGATGAAGAGACAAGGGGATGAAGAGACAAGGGGATGAAGAGACAAGGGGATGAAGAGACCAGGGGATGAAGAGACAAGGGGATGAAGAGACCAGGGGATGAAGAGACAAGGGGATGAAGAGACCAGGGGATGAAGAGACAAGGGGATGAAGAGACAAGGGGATGAAGAGACCAGGAAAAGAAGAGACAAGGGGATGAAGAGACAAGGGGATGAAGAGACAAGGGGATGAAGAGACCAGGGGATGAAGAGACAAGGGGATGAAGAGACAAGGGGATGAAGAGACCAGGAAAAGAAGAGACAAGGGGATGAAGAGACAAGGGGATGAAGAGACAAGGGGATGAAGAGACAAGGGGATGAAGAGACCAGGGGATGAAGAGACCAGGAAAAGAAGAGACAAGGGGATGAAGAGACAAGGGGATGAAGAGACCAGGGGATGAAGAGACAAGGGGATGAAGAGACAAGGGGATGAAGAGACCAGGGGATGAAGAGACAAGGGGATGAAGAGACCAGGGGATGAAGAGACAAGGGGATGAAGAGACAAGGGGATGAAGAGACCAGGAAAAGAAGAGACAAGGGGATGAAGAGACCAGGGGATGAAGAGACCAGGGGATGAAGAGACAAGGGGATGAAGAGACCAGGGGATGAAGAGACAAGGGGATGAAGAGACAAGGGGATGAAGAGACCAGGAAAAGAAGAGACAAGGGGATGAAGAGACAAGGGGATGAAGAGACAAGGGGATGAAGAGACAAGGGGATGAAGAGACCAGGGGATGAAGAGACAAGGGGATGAAGAGACCAGGAAAAGAAGAGACAAGGGGATGAAGAGACCAGGGGATGAAGAGACCAGGGGATGAAGAGACAAGGGGATGAAGAGACAAGCGGATGAAGAGACAAGGGGATGAAGAGACAAGGGGATGAAGAGACAAGGGGATGAAGAGACAAGGGGATGAAGAGACCAGGGGATGAAGAGACAAGGGGATGAAGAGACAAGGGGATGAAGAGACAAGGGGATGAAGAGACCAGGGGATGAAGAGACAAGGGGATGAAGAGACAAGGGGATGAAGAGACAAGGGGATGAAGAGACAAGGGGATGAAGAGACAAGGGGATGAAGAGACAAGGGGAGCCACAGGAAACACTACGTCATAGAGGTCTATAAAACCAAACATGGGTCCTCCTGGTCCTTCAGCTCAGTCATCAGAGCGATGTAGAAACATCAGTCTGCTCCTTTAAAGCAGCTAGATCCACGCACACACACGCACACACGCACACACACACACACGCACACACACACTCTCTCTCCTCTCACTCTTTCACTCATGAATAATAAAAATATCAGGGCTGAATTATTGATGCAGATTTTTGCACACAATCTGCAGGGCCCATTATCCAGATCTGTGATGGATCTCATTTAATTCTGACAGATTCGATGCTCCGCACCGAAGGCGGTGGACCTCCTGCAGGTGATTACAAAAAGATAATCTGGAGTCTGGAAAGGTTACAATAAAAATGTTTCCATATGAATGAGACGGAGGTTTGTTTTTCTCTGACGGCGGAAATGTCAGCTCCCCCGTCGAACAGATAGTCTTGGCGGAGGGGTCCACACCGAGGCCCCGCCCCCCCTCCACCTGTGAAAGGTCAGGGTTCAGACGGCGGCGCCGAATGAGCGCTCAGATATCCATTTATCTTCTGAAAGCCCACAAACGAGGTAATCCTCTTATTTGACACCTCGACCAGACGCTCATTACTTCGCAGCACTTTCTGCAGCCGGCGCTCCGAATTCCATGTCAAGACCAGTTTCCTTCAGTTTCATTTATACAAAGAAAAATAAAATGAAGACGAGTGGAGAAAACAAGCTTTGTTTTCAGCGGCAACACAAAACAGCCAGCAGCACCTCTGCTGCCACCGGCTCTCTGAGATAAACTCACTTTTACATTAATGTGACTTTAGCTTTAACAAAATACCCATGAAAGCTCTTAAAGGAGGGGAAACACTGAGTAAAATACTTTATTCTTTAGGAACATTTGAGTTCTTACTTCCTGGTGAAATAGAATTAGATCGAGGTAACCACTAGGGGGCGTCTCATGGAGCGAACGTCACAAGGTCCGAACTACAGCAATTACAAATTGTATAACTCAATTTAGCAGAACACCTTGAATTCCCCAAAGACACAAGGAGATAAGGAAAGGAAAAGACAAGTAGCTGAAGAGACAAGGAGCTGAAGATACAAGGAGACAAGGAGATGAAAAGAAGAGGAGACCAGGAAATAAGGAAATGAAGAGAGGAGGAAAGAAAGAGCTGAAGGGACAGGGGTATGAGAAGATGAAGAGACAAGGAAACAAGGAGAGGAGGAGAAGAAGAGTAGACGAGGAAACAAAACAATTAGGACACGAGGAGAGGAGGAGACAAGGAGCTGAGGAGATAAGTAGATGAAGAGACAAGGAGAGGAGTAAATGAAGATACCAGGAGACCAGGGAACAAGGAAATAAGGAGAGGAAGAGACAAGGACATGAACAAACAAGGATATGAGGAGAGGAAGAGCCATAGAGACAAGATGAAAAGATCTCTTTCCCTGCTTTATGGTCTGTGTGACTCTAAATGGACCATAATGTACTAAATGAACATCATGCTGTGTTGAAGAAGCTTCACTTAAAGAACCGGAGGTTGTCTCCTTCCCTAAATCAGTAACATTGCACCAGCAGGGAGAGAGCACAGATTATTTTTATTGTTGATTTATTATAATTATTTTAACAAATTTATATTCATAAATGATGATCACGTGTTCCCAGAGTCCCGGATGAAAATAAAATAATTCAGATCACGATGACAGAAAGCAGAGAAAAGCAGAAAATCCTCTGAATCCAGAGAGCGGTTGACGTCTTTGCTTCATCATGAAACTCTCCGTGAATAAATAAATCCCTGAAAAACCAGTTGAGGATTAAAGCAGCGATCCCGGACGTTTAACGGAGAAATTAAGAACATTTAACGGATGAAAGATCGTTTTGGTTTGTAGTGAGGAAGAAGAAGAGATGATCCTCTGAGCCTCGTCACCTGACACCTCCGCCAGCCTCTCAAAGAGACAAACAGAAGGCCTGTGTGTGTGTGTGTGTGTGTGTGTGTGTGTGTGTGTGCGTGAGATCTCGTCTTATCTGAGCTCGTGTGATCACAGTCGCTGTTAAACTCCCACGGCAAATCACAGAGAGGAAGCATCTCCCGGGAGAAAGCGGAGAACAGAGGCAGCCACAAAAAAAAAATTAAAATCCCCAAAAGCATCAATTAACATGTCAGAGGAGACGAGAAGAAGAGTGTGTAACTCCAAAATACTCCAATATCCCCTGTGGAAATACAACCACTCGCTGGGTTTTCCATAAGAGTTGAGCAGGTGTCATTTATCAATGTGTGTGTGAAGATATCAGACGATGTGTGAAGCTGTAAAACAATAAAAGAAAACCTTCACAAGAGAAATCAATGATCACATGAAGGAAGGTTTCAGTCAACAGGTTGAAATGGTCTCTTTTATATTTACTGTCAAAACGTCTGAATGAAGTCGCTGTTTACAAATGGACTAAATGGAACAGAGTAACAAAAGAAATGGATATTTCAATGGATTGATAATAATAAAAT
Organism: Melanostigma gelatinosum; assembly: GCF_949748355.1. NCBI lineage: Eukaryota > Metazoa > Chordata > Actinopteri > Perciformes > Zoarcidae > Melanostigma > Melanostigma gelatinosum. The sequence continues at coordinate 28,421,410 of NC_136638.1, forward strand.
GTATTGATTTCATACAGAAAATGAAGAGGTCAAATTACGTGCATGGCCCTTTAAATTAATAAAATGATAAACCTTCACAAGACGTTAATGTGACCTGACATTCAGTGTTGTAAATTATTGTTAAATAGTTTAGTTGGAGCGTCTTTGGTTGGCGAACTCAAAAGTCTTTTGCTTTGGTGTTTGACAAATAAAGTAACAATAAGTACAACAGAATTCAAGAACCATAAATACAAAAAAGAAAACATTTACAATAAAAATATGAAAAATGACAGGAAATAAATATGTAAAGAGGTGGCTCGAGAATGGTACTGAGCGTCGTAAAAAATTAATCTTTATTATCATCGGAATGTCATCCTTTTGGTTTAAAAACATTTGGCAAGAAGAGTCGGATCGTTACATCATTAGATCTCATTATGTGAGCAGGAAGCAAACAGGAAGTCAGTCGGCTCAGCCAGAGGATGACTTGAACCTGCTGACTGCTCCCAAAATCATCTGAAAATGTTCACAAAGTGAGGCCCAAGCTTCATGTGTTAAAGCTGCATTCTCTCTAGTGGCCACCAGGGGGCGACTCCTCTGGTTGTATAGAAGTCTATAGAAAATGACTCTACTTCTCTCTTGATTTATTACCTCAGTAAACATTGTAAACATGAGTTTATGTCTCAATCTCTAGTTTCAAGTCTTCTTCAATACAGCATGATGTTCATTTAGTACATTATGGTCCATTTAGAGTCACACAGACCATAAAGCAGGGGATGCTTTAGGGCGGGGCTACACAGTGAGCGCTGTCCGTGTTGTCTTTCTTCAAATCCGCGAGGTCATCCTCTGACCACCAATAACGTCTCTACGACTTTTCATGGAAATCCATCCAACAGTTGCTGAACTATCCATCCGGTGGCGATGTCCCACATCGTACAGTCGCTGTCATTCCGTTGTTTCCTTTCCTCCAAATCTACTTTGAATCCCAAACTGTTCAGTTTCAGGTTTTTACAAATTGAAGTTACAGGTTTGCTGAGTTTAAATTCAGCTCCAGGATTGTGTCTTAAAGAGAGGACGTAGAACACGACAAACCAACGCAGAGATGACACTGTAGGGAAGGAACTGATGAGTCGAGAAGGAGGCAAGAAACAGAGGGAGGAGGTGTCCAAGGAAGAAGTAGAGAAGGTAATAAGGAGGCAGGGACATAAATAAGGGAGGGAGAGAGAGGAAATAAGAAGATTAGAAGGAGGTACGAAACAAAAGGTAAATGAAGGGAGGGAGGGAGGAGATATGGGCAGCAAGGAAAGGAAATAAGGAATCAGAAAGGAGGGCGTAATGAAGGGCATCAGGTAGAGAAGGATGCAAGAAACAGAAAGGAGTAGGAATGAAAGTAAAGTTTGTGAGTGGGGCAGGGAAGGAAATGAGGAAGTATTGAAGGAGGTAGGAAGAACAGGTTAGGGTGATGATTAGGAAATCAAAAAAGGAAATGAGGAGGGAACAAAGAATAGGAGGCATAATGGAAAGGGAGAGAAGGAAAGGAGAAGGAAGGAAAGGTGATGAGGGAGGAAATAATCTCAAATCAAAAAAGGAAAAGGGAAGGAAGAAAGACAATATACAGATTACAAAGAGGTAAGGGAGAGAAGGAAAGGAGGAGGTAGGAAAGGTAATAAGGATCCCTCCTTAAGATGTGGAGCAACGGAGGGTGGAAACAAAAGGAGGTTCAGAAGGAAGGGAACAGATGATTGAAGCATGTGAGCAGGTTAAGTGTCATTCAGCCTACAGGCCATATAAGCGGAGCGGTGGCGTCGTGCCCGTGGGTGTCGTGGTTAAAACCTTTCTTCTAAAAAAGGTTCAATAAAAAGAGGCCTCGAGCTGTTTCCTCTCCACCGGCGTGTGATCCCGTCATCCGGATCAGTCAGAAAACCAAACCCGAAACATCTCCGCTCGGCTTTATCAGAGCAAATCATCAGCCGCTAATAGTTTTTTAATGAGTTTGTGGAATGCACTCTGGTGACAGTCTAATAAAAGGACAAGCTCCGCACTGAGACTCGGGCTGAATAATGCATGCGGGCCGAGGTAGCGCTAATGAAAAGATGATGAGAGGCATTCCTGAGAGAGGACAAGGTGCCAGGAACAAAAGTTGAAAGAGAGGCCCAATTAATCTTCATGTGCTTACAGAAGAAATTAAACAAACGCGAGGAAGAGAAAAGGACGAGCGAGAGAATAGTTTGAGGGAGAAAAGAGCAGCGAGACCTGCGGAGCTGCAAGAGAGCGACGAGGTGAACAAAGAGAACAAAGAGACTCTGAGATCGGGTCATGATTTCAGAGAAGGAGGCGAAGCTCAGACGGAAGGAAAGGAAAAAGGAAAGTTACTGAAGGAAACTTCAGAAAAAACACCAGAAACTACCTCTGTGAGGAAAGGAAGCATCTTGTGACAGGAAGTGATGCTGTCAAACAGGAGGTAAGGTAAACAGTAAGGGGCTAGGAAAGGACATAAGGAAACAGAGGAAGAGAGGGAGGAGATCTGCGTGGCAAGGAAAGGAAATAAGGAATCAGAAAGGAGGGTGTAATGAAGGAAATTATTAAGGTAGAGAAGGATTCAAGAAACAAGGAGGTATGAAGGAAGCATCCTCTAAAACAGAAAGTGATGCAGGGAAGGTGATAAGGAGGCAAGGAAGGAAAGAGGTAAGGAAGGAAACAATGGGAAGATAAGTTCAAGAGGAGGTAAAGTAAACAGTAAGGGGCTAGGACAGGATATAAGGAAACAGAAAGGAGGGAAGGAAATCATGAGGTGGAGAAGGAGGCAAGGTGAGAAAGGAGGGAGTGGTAAAAGGAAATGAGAAGGTAACGAACGAGGTAGGAAAGAATATGATGATGATCTTGTTTGTGTGTTTGGCCCAAAACAAGAAGTGATGCAGGGAAGGTGATAAGGAGGCAAGGAAGGACAAAGGCAGAGGTAGGAATGGAGGGTGTGGAGATCTAGGCAGGAGGAAAAGGAAAGATTTGGAGGAAGGAAAGGAAAGGAGGAGGCAGGGAAGGAGAGAGGTATACAAACACCAGCTAGAGTTTCTAGCAGGAGGACAGAGGACAGAGCTGTGTCTCCTAAACGTCCGTTCAGCAGCAGCTTTTTAAAACTGTTTTTTTGTCGGGCAGCGATTAAAATGAAAGCGTTGAGCGGGGGGGGGGGGGGGGGGGGGGCAGCGGGAGGTCGGGGGAGGATTAACGCGGAGGTTATCGCGCCCCAGGTGAGAAAGGTCACCTCTCTTGTTCGGCCTCCAACGCCCAGCCAGCCGCCGGGGTCACAGGTCACCGTCCAGATAAGCTGCCGGGACCTCAGGAGGTGAACTTTGTTCTGGAGTTCAACCGGCAACCCGACCCGAAAGAAAACAGCTCTGATGCTGAAGCACTTCATTAACATGTTCCTAAAGGAGCTGTTGAATAAAGTTCAGACCAAAAGACGTTATCACGCTTTGAGCTTTAACTAATGCAGCTGGGAAGCTAATCGCTAACACGCTAACCGAGGAGAAGAACTACAACTGTTCTCAGCATATATATAAATATATATGTATATATATGTATATATATATATATGTATATATATATATCTATATAAATATATATAATATATATATTTATATAAATATATATATATATATATATATAAATATATATATAAATATATATATATATATAAATATATATAATATATATATATATATATATATATTTATATGTATATATATATAAATATATTTATATTTATATATATATACATATATATATAAATATATTTATATATATATATAAATATAACCGAACAAAAAAAAAAAAATGTTCAGATGGAAATCAATCTCACATCTGTTAGTTCAGTTCAAGAGCTAGAGTTAGCTTAGCTTAGCATAAAGACTGGAAAGAGGGGGAAACCGCGAGCCTGATTCTGTCCATATACTGTATATATATACAGTATATTTATAAATATATATTCTGAATATTCATCACATCACCAAGAACAGAACAGAAGTTTCTTTGACTTGTCAGACGACGGCGTCAAAGAAACTTCTGGAAACTAAAGAAAGAAAAGCTGAGAGAGCTGAAAACGCTGAAACCAAATGATTGTGAGCAGTTGATGTGAACACTTGGACCTCTTCATCAAACCTGGTGACAGGAACATTAACAGTGAGGTAGCAGGTTAGCAGCAGCGTTAGCTTAAACACAGAGGGAACCGGAGAGATTAGCGTCATGCTAACGTCCTTCAGGCAGAACATTAACCGGCTCAGGTTTCTATAAGACGTCCTCCTCAGGGTGACTGTGAGCAGACTCTGAATGGATCCAGCTGGCGTTGTGTTAATATTGTTCTCTTAAACTTATCCTCCATCATTTCTCCTCGTGTGGAAGAAGAAGTGCCCCCCCCCCCCCCCCCCCCCCCAGGGCCTCTCGCTGCCATCTTTTATTATTTATGATCTGATTAATAATCTGCTGCCCGGCTGCAGGAGAAGCTGAGATCCATAAAAGCACCCAGAAGAAAAGCAGCATGGTGTAAAAGAAAGAGGAATCATCATCTCCAGCGCGCTTAATGAGAACAGCAAGCAGAGACAATGCTGCTGGGGGGGGGGTCAACAGACCGCCGATCATCAGTGTTTACCAGCAACAACAAGAAGAAGAACCTGCCTTACTGTGCAGAAACAGACCTTCAGTAGCAGTCATTGCTGCTATTTGTTAAAACGTCCTGGTTCCAGACCCCCCCCCCCCCCCCCGATAACATATTTAGGAATAAACAGCTCAAGTCTCAGTCACCGCTGAGAACAAAACACTGAACTCCAACATGTCACCCATTCGTCCACAAGCTGCCCTCTGCAGAAGCCAACAAACCTATTTCCTCTGTATGTATCAATGTATATGTATATAGATGTATATATATACAAATATATACACATACATACATCTATATACAGACATTGTATGTATATAATATATGTATATTCGTGCTGGGCAACGATTACAATTTTTAAACGCGATTAATCGCATGATTGTTTTGCAATTAATTTCATTGTTTTGCGCAAAATTCAATAATGAATTCTAAAGTAGTGTATTGTGCACTTTTATTTTAAAGTGCTGCTGTATGAACAAAAGGTCTAATGCTGCGTTCACACCGGTCGCGTTGATTTTTTGACGCACTGCAAAAAAGCGTCCAACGCGCCGCACAATCGCGTCCAACGCGCCGCCGGTCGTGTTCACACCAAACGCCGCAAAATCTCGTAGCGCCGGAGAGGGGGCGTGGTTTATCGTCCTGGAAGCCGTTCACATGGCCGCCATTTCTTTCCGCTTTCAACCGTGAAAGGAATAAGGACAATTGCTGCTTTGTACGTGTTGTGGAAGTCCCTCAAACGTCGGAATGCCAAACGCCGTCATGTCTGGTTCATAATATTGTTCAGAGGAGCTCCGTGGATTGTATCGAGCTGTATTCACTGTGTCTAGCAAGCCACCGGTCGCTGTTTACTACAGCTGTAGGAACACTAAATAAACTGATTTGGCTGTGATTCAACGGCAATAAACCGACAAAAAGAGACTCCGAAATAACTACGTAATGATGCCGATTTGTACTTGTCTTCTCCGACAAAAAGGGACTCCGAAATAACTACGTAATGATACCGATTTGTAGGTTACTGGTCTTCTCAATGGAGCTCTGATGGATCGGTGCTAGGCTATGCTAACATCGTAGCAGCTCCACCAGCACTCAATAACGTCACGTAGACGTAAATACGGCAGCGTCTATTCATTGTTTGTACCGTATGGTTCACACACACATGCATACACATAGTTTGGTCCGGTCTCTGTTGATATGAGGTATCGTAGAGCTCTGGGTGAACACAGACGGCTACAGGATTTATTTCCTGATTCAACAACGGCAGGAAGCCAGTGATGACAGGGGCAGCAACTCAACGCTGATAGGCTATCGCGCCACAGCGTCACGCGATTATGTCGCTGAAGTTGAAAAATTTCAACTCGCGCGTTGGCGATTTTCTGGCGTCCAAAGCGTCCACCGCACTGCAATAACGCGTCCAACGCGCCGCGCCATCGCAAAATCGCGGCGCGCCAGTCTCATCGCGTCTGTGCATAGACTTTGTATGTAATCTCGACGCGCGTCAAAAAATCAACGCGACCGGTGTGAACGCAGCATAAGACTTGGTTTGTAAACACTTTAAACACATCAGGTTCTTGTTAGCAGCAGTGTTCCCTTTACACAGCAGCAGTTATAACACAGTTATAATGATTCTGATCAGAGATATTCAGGTGTTCACAACTTCATCTTCATGTGTAAGAGATGCAATTTAAATACACACCTTGAGAACTGCAAACATATCATGTTTTTATATTTGATAAATTCTCAGTGGTGATACTAAATGATGCTTATTATACATATTACAAACAAAACACTTTAAAAACTCTAAAAGAATTGTTTGAATTAATCATTTATTTTTTGCCTGTTAACGGGATGCTAAAAAAACAGCAGCAGCCGGACGAGGCGTCCAATCACAGTGGAGAAGGGGCGGGACAAATAGCCAAGGAAGACGCACGTTGTGGTCACATTATGCGATTGTTGTGATGGCACACAGCCCCTCAGCGCATATGTTGGAGGTTATGTTTCCGTGAAAAACAAATGATGTCCAGAACAGAAGCTGAAGTTGTGGTTTCATGTTGCCTCTTTATTGCTCTTTAAAAGAATCTCCTCCTCACACTGAGAGACAGTGAACACACCGGGACACACAGAGTCCTGCTAAAAACCTGCTAATGTGCAATTAAAGAAAACAGCAAACAGCGGAATCAGCGCAGGCTGTCAGAGTTTATCATGTTTATTCCAAAGTGAACAACGCAGTTGTGGGTTTTAATCAGAAGGCAGGCGGCCGTCTGGACGTGGAGCCGGTGTTCGTTGCTCTCTGAGGACCAGACTGCATCAGAACGAACAGGAAGTCCACCTCCACTGTTCACGTGCACCAGCTGAGGGCTGTTTCTACACCTTCTGACTGCAGCTGCAGAGTGCTTTTCATTTGAAAATGTAGTTTTTCCTTCTGCTTTTAACTCCTCTCACATCTCTGCTCCATCAGCGTGTCACCGAGACGAGAGGATTTCTATCTGCCGCGACTAAAAATCAAACTGTCAGAAAAATATAGAAATGAGCAGATTGTGAGATTCTCCGCTCTGCGTTTTTAATTTCCCCTCCGTCGATAACTCGACCGTTACGTCTTCATCACCTCCGTGTGAACGACGGCTCGTCTGGATTCATCATTCGCTGTTATTTACAAAAAAAAGCTGAATTTAATTTGTCTTCAAAAACGGAGTTTGCTGAAGAGTTGTGCGCGGTTCAGCGTTGGGACTCTCTCGCTAATCGCCTTTTAACAGCCAGCAGAGGAAACGCTTCACCTGCTGCAGGAAAACACATCCACAGCTTTTGGGTATTAATTATTAAAGTTAACGGCAGATGAAGCAGCAGAGAGGACCTGCTGACCTTTATGAAAAGTAATAACCCCATCATGATCATCGCTGGCCTCCATCTGCACGGAACACTTTCATATGTCTCATAGAAACAGACATGACTATTGGCAGTGACTTTCATGGCCTGTATGTGAGGACAGATGGGTTGAAGTGCAGCTTTTTGGGGGTTACGGTTCAATGCAACGTTTGAGAACTCTTGCAACACCGAAGACACTTCCTGGAATCACTCAAAGTGCAATAATTAGTGTATTTGCACGTTCATTTGGCCCTTTGCACGATTATTCAATCAGTAATGGAACCAGCAGTGAAGACGTAACAGTCTCCGGGTCTCTTCACATTTCATCCTGTTTCATCCCAACGAGCCCAAATGTTGACGAGCAGCAAAGGAGAATGTGACTGAATGCAAATGAATGTCCCTCCGCTGTCATGTTGTCATGTTGAGTGATTATCAGGAGCTGATTGGTTGAGATCAGCTGGTGTCATTAAACGCTGTGGAAGAAGAAAAGCTCCTCCTCCTCCTCCTCCTCCTCCTCCTCCTCCTTCTCCTCCTCCTCCTCCTCCTCCTTCTCCTTCTCCTCCTCCTCCTCCTCCTCCTCCTTCTCCTCCTCCTCCTCCTCCTGTCGTTTACTGCAGACAATACCGTCGTGGTCGTACTCTACTGAGTCCACATTTCTTTATTTCTTTGGGTACGTTTTCTCTTCTGATGGAACAAGGCTAGCAGTTTCCCCCTGCTCCCAGTCTTTGTGCTAAGCTAGGCTAATCATCTTGAACAGAGATCACAAAATCTTCTCATCAGACCCTGAAGAAGACGGCAAACAAGAGGCCTTGTTGAGAGTTGATTGAGTCCATAAGCATTAAGGACAGACGATCTGAGACATGCTGTGAGATTCACATGATGCACACCCTGAGAAAGGAACCCTGTCCTGCACAGACCTCCTGATCCCCCGAGATAAAGGGTTCCTGGAGTCTGTTTTTTATCATCCACTGACTGCACTAGTTTGACCACAGGTTTTTAGCTGACAGTGCTGCTAACCTCTGCAGTAAATGCTGATCTGAAGCTGTTAGCAGAGGGAATATCACACTGAACCTCATCACGTCCTTACTGCCTCCATTTATCACAGGCAGCTTGTTAACCTTTTACTGCCGACTTCCAGGAGAAAAGACTTCACAAACCTTCTTCCAGTCCGCGTCGTAAAGACGAGCAGCCCACAGTGGTGCGAGAGGACCGCAGATAATGGAACATCAAGATCAGGGCACCTTATTTCCTAATGCCCATAACTCAGATTACAGCACTTTGTTCATTGCTCTGCTGTCAGAAAGGTAAATTAGATGCCTATTTGTTCGGGGGCGGTATTATGTCGGGGACTCACGTAGCCACTGAATCATTAACCGGCATCTGAAAATGATGAGACAGGAAGAGGGATTTCACGGGAATCATCAGCACCAAGAACAGACAGGAGGAATAAATGTTGATGTTGCTACGCTACGCTAGGCTGGATCGCTTCCACTGTCACAGAGGGAAAGGGCGGCACGTTTGGAAACAGAAGTGCAATAATAAAGTGTAACAGCTTGTCAAGCTCTATGAAAAACACTTTCCACCAAAGATGGAGGATGCAACCGAAACAAATGGACTTCAGTGAGCGGGTAGAGCACAAACATCTTGCAGACAGTTAATCATATGCTAACTCTCGACAACAATCGAGTCTGCAGCTAACGGACACAAGAAACAAGCAAATCAAAAGCTAACAAGCACGTGTCTGACCTGTTGAACGTCTCTTCACACGGGAACAGTTCTTTTTGACTTGATGGATGATAGACAAATGAAATGTCTTGTTTTTATGAATAGAAGTCTGAATTGTAACTTGTACTTTAAATGGTTACCATCGCCCACTCCCACTGACTGCTGCTTGCTGCTGGATATTTACCATCGCATGGTATTTACGGACAGCGTTGTTTCAGGACCATGGACAGCGCTGGTCGTTGTGTCCACAGAAGCAGTCGTCCTGACGTCTTCCGTTGGTTTGTGAACGTTTTGAATCCTTTGGTTCTGCATTTTGTACGTCTCCATCTTGTTTTTTTTGCAACCAGTGAACAGGAAGTGACCATATTAGGACTGAGGAGGAGTGACGTAGAGACGCCGTATACGTCTCTGGTAGAGACGTCAGAACAGCTTTCTGCAGTACTGAAACAGAGCGCAGGAGATCATGAGGCAAAGCATTTCATATCCATACATCCATCGGCCTCTGTTTGTTTCAATGCACCTCGTCATGCTAACTCCAGCCCTGACAGTTCTCCTCTCGTGTCTCTCATCTGTTTCTAAAGATTTACGTCTTTGGATACACAGTTATTGATCTGAGGACGGACACAAATCATAATTATTAACAGAGCAGCTGGAAACCATTAAAACAGAGCAGCATGTGGACATTTACAGAGATTATCACGCTGACTGAAGTGTTGTCTGATGTTTTATTCTGTATTTAGTTTTCCATTCTCTTCAACAAAGTGAAGAGTTGTGACGTTCTTGTTGTGTAGCGCTCCGTAGCTCATTAAAAACATTACTCAAATGAAAACGCCATCGAAAACCACAAAAAGAAAACTGTTACAACTTTCACTTTCTTCTGTTTAATTCTTTTTTTATTGAATCATCTTCCATAAAACCCCAAAACCAAGGCTACACATGTGCCATTAAAAAGACATCTGAGATCTAATCCGCGGTTAATGCTTCATCAACATGAAGAGGAAGAAGAGCAGACTGCTGGGATCCCCCCCCCCCGTCATTATCCGCCTGCTGACGTCAACAAGCTCTCCTAAAGTTTCAGACGTGATCCGAAGTCACTCGGCTTAATATCCAAAACGATTAAAAGAAGAAGTTCATCGAACTGTACAGTAAGGAAGGAGAGCCGTCCTCCGAGGCTTCTTATCAGCAGACATCTGGATGCGAGTGCGGCTCCCTGCAGACACTTCACATGAAACTTTAATTAATGAGGAGAGTTTACGATCACGCCGCGGTGAATCAGTGGCTGAACAACAACAACCTGACAGCGGCGGCTGCTTTTCTTTTTTTCGTACAGGAGGAGGAAGAGGAGGAGGAAGAGGAAGAGGAAGAGGAAGAGGAAGAGGAAGAAGAATAAGAAGAGCTGTTTCCTCTCAGTGCGCCCGGAGCAGCAACATGTGAGCAGAAGGAGACGGAGCAGAGAATTAAACGCCACCGCGGTGTCAGTTTGGCCTGTGATGCCTTCACGGTCAGGAGGAAACACCACACGCGGTCGTGTTCTACACCGAGTGCTAAATACAGGCCCAGAACTCAGGTGCAGGATAAAAAGAGTCCTGTAGAGACATCTCTGTCAGACAGCTGCTGCTCCCTGTGGCCTCTGACTGGCACTACTTTTTATCACAGTACACATTTGAGGTGCTTCAACTGCTTTAACGGCGCGTTCAAAAGCAACTAATACTGTACATGTGCAATATAAACACTCTGTAACACAAAGGACTATCTTCTATCTTGTCGGATCATATGCAAAACAAACGCATCAGATCAAGATCTGCGGACGCTCAGTGATGATGTTGAGGTTTCTAAACAAACATTGTGAAGGTGTCCCTTTGAACTCTGGGTAACTGTGACGTCATTTCTCACTGTTTTCACTATTTTTATGAACCAAACAATCACTGGATTATTGAGAAATCTAACTGTTGATTGAAGAGGATTTGACTTTGACGAGGTTTTGCAAAACTAAATTTGAATTCAATACAACTCACTGAACCCGATCGCCAACGCTGACGCAGTGAAAAACGACAGTGACGTATCCTGATGTTTCCATTCTATTTGATCGGTCAAAAGGAGAGGATGTCTGTCTCACGGTGTGCACGAGTTTACCTCAGAGCTCCTCTACATGACCCTCCATCAGTACACCAGACCATCACAGAGAAGATGCTCTATTTCTGTATTCTGAAATGACATTCGTCATGAATGAACATCATGCTGTGTTGAAGAAGACTTGAAACTAGAGATTGAGACATAAACTCATGTTTACAATGTTTACTGAGGGAATAAATCAAGAGAGAAGTAGAGTCATTTTCTATAGACTTCTATACAACCAGAGGAGTCGCCCCCTGGTGGACACTGGAGAGCTCAGACTTTTTAATAGTCCAAAAGTCAAAAGTTATTGGAACAAATATAATAAAAATAGATTAAAAAACATGCTTTTATCGAACAAAATAGTCGGCATGAATCCATATGTTGTTGCCTGTCAAGAACATAAAGAAGCTTTGAAGTGTAAAAAGAATCACCTTCGTTAGTGGCTCGGCCTGATTACAGTAGATTCATGTTACAGTAGAACTGTCGGGGTCTCCTGTTAGAGCGACTCCGGTGTTAGGAATATTACGGCTACGTGCACGGGGACAATCAACACGTCATTAAAGTTCCTCATCGTGACTTTGCTTTTCTTGTGACTCTTTGTTACGTGTGATCCGCCATAATGAATTCCCCCCCCCCCCCCCCCCCCCCAACATGAGCGCTGATCTACGAGCTGGTGGATCGTATGTGTACTTTGAGGACCTGTTGAATGTTCCTGCAGGTCTCAGCTGTCGTCGCTACCGGTGAGAACAATGCTGTTATCGCTGATAAAGAACTGTGACAATGAAGCTGAAGTCGTTCTAGAACTAGAAGACGACCGTCGGGACTCGTGGAATAAAAGTCACGCACACTTAACTACAGGACAAAAGCATCTGTCGCCTCTTTCTTGAGATCTTTCAAAGGCCAAACAGGAAGGCAGAGAAAGAGGCCGCGAGATGATTTAATGCTGTTTTCAGGTCCAGCTGGAACCAAATGTGAAGGTTTGAATGGAACCGAAGTGAGCCGTTCCAGCGAGGGTTTTTCTTTTCTGCCACTCAGCTGAGCATTTTTATTACTCCATTCATCTGTGTGCAGACACCAGGAGGAGCACACTGATCACAACACAGTCAGGGTCCGCCACCTCTGTCACCGAGTGGAAAGCTTTCAAATTCAGCCTCTTTTTGTTTGCAGTTGTGAAGTCGCTCACATCGAACCGGCTGCTTCAGAGAGAGGCCGGCGGAGTCAAGGCCGACTGCTGCTGCACGTTGTGTACACGGAGGATCATCTGAATCAACTCAACCAGAAGACTCTGTGTGTGTGTGTGCGTGTGTGTGTGTGTGTGTGTGTGCGTGTGTGTGTGTGTGTACAGCTACTGTGAAAAATAAACTGCAGGTTAAAGTAAAGAAACGGAGAAGTGCGACCCAACACTGTTCATGAGGCAGAAGCTGTGAGTAGAGCGACAAAAGAAGACTTCTGTGATGAAAAAGACTAAATTAAGTTGTTTCAGCTGGTTTGAAATATGTATATGCTGTTAGTGAATTCATGAGATGATTGAAAAAATGAATTATACAAATATGTTGTCAGGTTTCTGAATTTTGTCTTTAATTTTGTTTTTTTTTGCATTTTTAAACCTCAGTTATTTAAATTCAGAATCAGAATCAGCTTTATTGGCCATGTGTGCTTATGCATACATGGAATTTGTCTCCGGTTTTCACTCCGCTCTCAATGTACAAACACAAATCTACAATAAACAAGAAAATATATGTATAAAGAATAAAAAAAGGCAGCAAAAAAGTGGAACGGATGTAGGTATACACATTTAGCTATAATATAAGTATAAATCAGTGGTCTATGTGTCTATGTAAGAACAGAGCCAGAGGCCTGCAGACTGTCACCTGCAGCCAGTGCAGATTAAAGTACATGGGGACGATATTGTTGATTGTCACAGTGTTCAACCAATCAGATCTTTAGTTTGACATGTTGGGCGTATTCTTTGACGTGTCAGCGGCCCCTAGCCGCCTATAATGACGTCAGCATTACCTGCCGCTCAGTGTTCATCTGTAGCTTTCCCACGTGTGCTGTGATTGGTCAGTGGGCGAGCACGTGACTATCACAAAATTTAACAGCCAGCTGAGGCTGATGGGTAGTGAATCACATCACGTGATGCAGCTCAGCCAATCAAAATGCATTCTGACTGAGTTGAGCTGATCCACACACACACATGTACATTCTATGCTGAAACCCCCACTGCTGTCGTAACAATCCTGTCACAATGCTACGTAGTTTATCTTTAGCAATTTAGTCAATGCAATTCATACTCACAACCCAGTACTCCTGATCAATTCAATTTAGTATCTATAGACAATCTGCAGAATTCATTTAAATAGGCTCTGCTTACCTTTTGAATTCAGCGCTGTTGATCAGTTTCCCGAGGTGAGAAGAATCGCTCCGGTCGGCAGCCGGAATCCCCAGCCTCTCGGGAAAACGCCCTTTTTTCTTTCTGTTGACAGAAGAAAAGTCAGTCACTCGATGAAAACCTTAGATCGTTAAAACCAAACTCTGCTACCATGTTAAGGATGTAACTCGAGTGGTCTCTTGTAGACTCCATATGGAGACTCCAAACTCCAAACTGACGAGGGGTTCTTGGCTGAAAACCTGTTCTTCAGCTTTTCGGTGCAGCTCCTCTGAGCTGCCCTGATCTCCCTCGTCAATGTGTTCCTGGCCTGGTTGTACAGGATCCTGTCCCCACTTCTGTAGGCCTCCTGCTTGGCCCGATGAAGCTGCCTGAGTTTCTCAGTAAACCAGGTTTATTGTTGTTGAACGTGCAGAAGGTTTTAGTCGGCACACACAAAAACTGATATACGATTAAGCGCGCGAGAAGGGAATCGGTCAGTTTTTTCACATTTCTTTATGTAAAATCTTAATATGCAAAGTCTGTCGTAACTATTATTGTCAAATAAATGTAGTAAAATGTCCAGTATTTCCCTCAGAAAGAGGATCCTTTGAATTATACTGAGAACTGAACTGACGACGCAATTGTGTGTCCTCCAAAAACACCCACAATCCTCTGCACACGATGCATTTGCTGCCCTGTGATTTGGGAACAGGGAAACGTGCTCGTGAAGTATTCCACCTCAGCAGTCTGACAGAATGCGTTTCTTTGAGGCCTAATTTGAACCTTTGTTCTGTTCTCGTCTGTTAATAGCTGAGTCAGAGGTATTTTCACAACTCGGTGAGTTCGGGCTTTATTTAGACCGAGCCAGAGAAAGGTGTTTGTTGCAGCAGTGGGGAGACAAACCGAGACGCTTTGAGGAGTTTTCCTTCTCGACTTTGAATGAAGTGTGTTTGATAAAGTCTGGTGACTTTGAGGAAAACATTAATTGTATGTTTTGCACATTATACGATCGAATCATTGCCAAACTCCTCGTTGATTTGATTCATTTTTAAGAGGCCGCCATGTTTTGAGGAATGCAAAATCAATATTCTTAGAAAATGTAAAGTACATAATTATTGAAAAGAAGTGTTAATTTATTCTCCATGTGTTTCAGGCTAGAAATGTCACCATGTTCACTGATGAACTTTCCCCAACTTTTAGTTTCACACTGAGAATTACTTTTCTCTAACTCTGTTCATCTGGTTTTATTTGCCTCGGTTCTGCCCTCAGGGTATCAATAAAGGTTCGTCCATCCAGCCATCCATCAACTCATTTATTCTAACTTTACCGGTGAGTTCGTTCATTTTAAGGTTTCTTTCTTTTCAATGGGAATCAACTTGCTGCATCGCTGCAGTGATGCGCATCGCTTCTCCTTTCAGAAGCTCTCAGCAGGTGGATCGTTCTGGAAAGATGTTATAAAATTGGCAGTTGTTCTGTCTTGTGATGTCGGGCTCTTGAAGTGTAACGATGAGACGGTGAACGATGAGACGGATGATACATGTTTGGGAAGCGGCGTCTCAGAGTGTTGGGAGCTCGAGGCAAGCAGAAAACAACGTCAGACAACATGTGAAAGTGCTCCAGGAAGCTCCGCTGCTTCTGTCACACGCCCAACTGGAGGAATAATTCAATAAGGTTAATTGCAGCGGTGCATGTTGGAGGGGGGGGGCTGTCATTAGCTCCACTGTGATTTCCTCGTCACTTTGATGAACTGCTGAACATGAAACAGTCGCGCTCCGAGAAGCCTCGAGGTTGACTCCGATCAGCCTCCTTTGATCTGAAACCTCGCAGATTATCTCACGTTCAAATCACGCGGCTCAGTTTAACACTTTCTCGCTGTTACATCATGAGTTCTGCTTTCTCATTTGTGTCCTCACATGTTGATACTGGGGAGAGGGCGGCGGGAAAAAAGATACGACATCCACCTCAATCAGCTCTACGCTGTAAAAGATTCTACATGTCAGTTTATCTGCTGCTCAGCAAAACAATGTTGGGAAAGTGCAAAAACATAAAATCTAAACTTTCCATTTGACCTGCTAGACTAGACAACTAATTCAACCATGACGCATAAGACGAGCTTGAATCAGATTTATATGTTGCACTCGTGCGGCAACTTCCACTTCTGCAGAGTGAAGTCAGTGCTTCATGTGTTAAAGCTGCATTCTCTCTAATGTCCACCAGGGGGCGACTCCTCTGGTTGTATAGAAGTCTATAGAAAATGACTCTACTTCTCTCTTGATTTATTCCCTCAGTAAACATTGTAAACATGAGTTTATGTCTCAATCTCTAGTTTCAAGTCTTCTTCAATACAGCATGATGTTCATTGAGTACATTATGGTCCATTTAGAGTCAAACACACAGAAAACATGTTAAATAACTAAACGAAATAACCTTTTCCTTTCATGACTAAAGCTTTACACTGGACTCCATCTGTGTCTTGTGTGTTCAGCGGCCGCTACGCGGCTGAGTTGCGGTGGTTCAGGTGCGCTGACGGACAGCAGGGCTCAGGTGAAGGAGAGAGGAGGCGAGGAGGCGATGAAGCAGCCGAGAGCAGCGCGATGATCGCTGCCTGAGAAACGACAGAAAAAAGAAAGCACACAGAAGTCCCAGCCGGCAGAGGACGCGTCTGACATTTGCAGGCGATGAGTGTCACCCTGTGAGCTGCGTGAGTGGGAGGATAACAGGAGGACACACCGCCGGGATATTTGACTCCAGTCATCAGACTTTACTCAAACACAAGTGCCTCTACGAGTGCAGGGAACACTTTCATTTCATACTAATCAGATCTTCCTCTGCAGGCCGTGAAGAGTCTTAGAAAGCATGAATTCAGAAGCCTGAGAAGGTATGAAGCAGACCTTCATAACGTGTGTCTTTGTGTGGCAAACACTGTCAATGCAGATAGGAAGCCGATCGTCTCGTAATGAAGTGAACATTGTAGCGAAAGCTTGAATGAATGAATTCATTTTCAATGAGTAAATCCATCAATTTTCAGAAAATTATTTGATTCTATTCTGATTTCACGTTTATGTTTTATTTACCGAAACACATACTACACATTTAAAACGAGAAAACAATAAAAGTTCAACAGAAGAACAAAAACCATGAATCAGATAAAAGAGCCGACGCAGCGAATCCATCAGAGATGATTCTCATCCAGCGTCATCAACCGACTTAGAGCTCAAGTGATCCGTCATCCTGTTGTGCTGCTAATACGTTTTAAGATGAGCGATTTTAGGCCCAATAATAAACTGAATTCTTGTTAAAATGGAACATTTTGCAGGCTGCGATTATTTCATGAGGAAATATGACGAGAACATGTCATGTTAGTGGAGAGGAATGATCTAAATGAGTGGTGGGGATGTGTTCTCACCCCCCCCCCCCCTCATGCTTCAGGGCTCGAAATGATTGACGTGCTGCAACTGTATTCTGCTGATGTCAGCATGTTGTTCACCAAACACTGGTGATGTTCAGCCGGCAGTCGGACGGCTCGGTCATAAAACAAACATGAGATCTTCCTGCAGCTGGAAGCTTCTGCTTTGCTTTTTGGATAAATCTGAAACGCCACATGGAAAAAGAAAACCCCCAGAAAGCCCTGTGATCCCGCGTCTCGCCTGGTCTGAAGCAGGAACAGGCGGAGAGAGAAGCTCACGCCTCGGGCAACAACGTGTTCGACAACCAGGAGCTGAAGGAGCTGCAGCTGGGAGGGAATTGAATGTTCCTCTGGAGCAGAGACGGAGAGAAAACAGGAGCAGAGGTGGAGAAGCTCTTCCAATCATTGGAGGGAATCACGGAGAAACACTGCAGGAAAGAGAGAAGAAGAAGAAGCATTCAAAACGCTGAGAAGGAACAGCAGCTGATTCTTCAGCTCCAGACGGAGAGCTGAAAATGAAAAGAGTCCCGAGGTTGGTGATGATGAAGAGTTTATCCTCAGCAGAGGAAGAAGTGAGTGAAGCAGATAGATGCCTGTGGACGGGTCTCAGCAGCAACCTCAGCACCTCTCTGCTGTCTTTGGACCAGAACCGGCATAAAGACACCATTACAAGAAGATTCATGTGTTCACAAAGTACATCGATTAAAGTTAATGTTGTTTGTCACATAACTTCTGTACTTCAGTGAAGACACTTCTGCATTCAACACAAACAACCATCTGCTCCTGAACTAGTTCTGTTTGTGAGAGAACATTATTAATGTTGACGAGTATGATCCGTGAAGAAACACTGAAGTTACACAGAGAGTTGTTCCTTTAAGAGACAACTTAAGACGAAGGATTCAAGCTTCCTGTTTCTACATGTTCTGCTGTCTGAGTGTCTCTCACACACACACACACACACACACACACACCTGAGCTGACATCAATCATGGGTCCGGTGTGCGCGTACAGTGCGGCCGCTCATGCATATTTCATTCATCTCCTCCACGCCACGACTCGATCAATCCTCCATGAATAAAGAAACGGCCACATTTAAACTGAGAGCTCATTTGCATCCGGCCCCACTTCCCCCCCATTCGGGGTCCGTAACCCGCCGCCGCCGCATCACACGACCTCACAGTCCAACTCATGCCACTCATACACCTCGTACACTCGTACCACTCGTACCACCTGTACACCTCGTACACTCGTACACCTCGTACACTCGTACCACTCGTACACCTCGTACACCTCGTACACTCGTACCACTCGTACACCTCGTACACCTCGTACACTCGTACCACCTGTACACTCGTACACCTCGTACACTCGTACACCTCGTACACCTCGTACACTCGTACACCTCGTACCACTCGTACACCTCGTACACCTCGTACACCTCGTACACCTCGTACACTCGTACACCTCGTACACCTCGTACCACTCGTACACCTCGTACACCTCGTACACTCGTACACCTCGTACACCTCGTACCACTCGTAACACTCGTACACCTCGTACACCTCGTACACTCGTACACCTCGTACACTCGTAACACTCGTACACCTCGTACACCTCGTACACTCGTACACCTCGTACACTCGTAACACTCGTACACCTCGTACACCTCGTACACTCGTACACCTCGTACACTCGTACACTCGTACACTCGTACCACTCGTACACTCGTACACCTCGTACACTCGTACACTCGTACACCTCGTACCACTCGTACACCTCGTACACTCGTACCACTCGTACACCTCGTACACTCGTACCACTCGTACACCTCGTACACCTCGTACACTCGTACCACCTGTACACCTCGTACACCTCGTACACTCGTACACCTCGTACACTCGTACCACTCGTACACCTCGTACACCTCGTACACTCGTACCACCTGTACACTCGTACACCTCGTACACTCGTACACCTCGTACACTCGTACACCTCGTACACTCGTACCACTCGTACACCTCGTACACCTCGTACACTCGTACCACCTGTACACTCGTACACCTCGTACACTCGTACACCTCGTACACCTCGTACACTCGTACACCTCGTACACCTCGTAACACTCGTACACCTCGTACACCTCGTACACCTCGTACACCTCGTACACTCGTAACACTCGTACACCTCGTACCACTCGTACACCTCGTACACCTCGTACACTCGTACACCTCGTACACCTCGTACCACTCGTAACACTCGTACACCTCGTACACCTCGTACACCTCGTACACTCGTAACACTCGTACACCTCGTACACCTCGTACACTCGTACACCTCGTACACCTCGTACCACTCGTAACACTCGTACACCTCGTACACTCGTAACACTCGTACACCTCGTACACCTCGTACACTCGTACACTCGTACCACTCGTACACTCGTACACCTCGTACACTCGTACACTCGTACACTCATACACTCATACTCTCATACAACTCCCCCCTCAGCTCTGAGAAGCTCACCTGCACGAGGAGACATTCGGTAAACAGTCCAACAACGGACTGAAACCAGATCCTGAAGATGGGAATTAAACGGCCTTAAGTTCCCATTTTGTTTTGTTGCAGATGTTTAACTTTGGACAATATTTAGTTATATTTCATGAAGTGTGTAAGCTTTACATTCCATGTGTATGGACCACGCCGCTGTGTCGTCTCTTTTGAATTAACACAGAGTTCTAAACACAGAATGTAGGAAACAGTTGGATGCTGAAATATGAGACATTAAAGTAGATATGCGTGGTGGAGACAGTGTGTGTGTGTGTGTGCGTGTGTGTGTGTGTGTGTGTGTGTGTGTGTGTGTGTGGACACAATCAGGTGACCAGGTGTCCCGGAAACGCAGCAGTTGTCCCGTCAGATTAAACTGAAGCAGAGTTTGGATTAGTTATAGCCAATAAAGGATGAAATGATTGTTGTGAAACATTACTTTATTTTCAGAACGACAGATGGATACCGTCATATCCGGAGCCAACATGAATGTTAGCGCTGTAGTTTGTTTTAAAGCGGTGCAGAGAAGTGATGAACTATGCAGCTGTGAGCAGAATTAAAGTGAAGCTGGTCTCCTAAGGAGGAAGTGGAGGGAACGAGATCACTGTCTCCTTATGACGCCCACACTAAGCAGGAAGGAATACTATTAATATCATTACTATTGTTTGTAGTCAGTGAACGTATGTGCTGTAGGCCACGCCCACTCCCATCTGGTCAGAACAAATGTCTTCCTTCCTTCCTCATCCTTTTTTAACTTTATTTGTCTTTTTCTGAACTTCTCTCCTCCCTCCATTCATCTTTCTTCCTTCCTTTCAACCCCAACACTCTCTTTTTAAACTTCCTCACCCCAAATGGTTTTGGCTCCCTTCATCGCTCCTCCTTCCTCCTCCATCTTCTCTCCTCCATCCTCCCTCCTTCCTCTTCCCTCCATCTTCTCTCCTCCATCTTCTCTCCTTCATCTTCTCTACTCCATCTTCCCTCCTTCCTCTTCCCTCCTTCATCTTCTCTCCTTCCTCTTCCCTTTGCTGCTGAGTCACTTTGGTGGATGTGTTTTGGTTTGATGACTTCATATCGTCTCTGACCTGCTTCCCGTTAGCGAGCTTCCCCCCCCCCCCCCCCCCCCTGTAAATCATCCGTCCTGCAGGTGGAGGTACTAAAGCTCAGACTGACGGCAGGATTACTAACGGGCTGCAGCTGAAGATTTGCGGCTTGGGCGATTTGTCACCCAAAAATAATAATAACAACAATAAGAAGTGTCACAGTGAG
This sequence comes from Melanostigma gelatinosum, assembly GCF_949748355.1. Lineage (NCBI taxonomy): Eukaryota > Metazoa > Chordata > Actinopteri > Perciformes > Zoarcidae > Melanostigma > Melanostigma gelatinosum. The sequence continues at coordinate 28,442,320 of NC_136638.1, forward strand.
ACGGTGAAATGCAGCCCCGTGTGTTCCCGATGTGACTGACACCCAATAAATAACCCATTTCAATTTTTGAAGCAGTCATGATGATAAACTCCACAACAGGCCTCCGCGCTCACCTGTGTTGATGCATTACGTCCGTCTTGCATGACAAAGTGGCCGTTTAATCACAAATCTGTCGGCATCGAGCAGCGGCGAGGCCGGTGGCGCCGGAGAGCCGGAGAGCCGGGGAGCCGGAGAGCCGGAGAGCCGGGGAGCCGGAGAGCCGGGGAGCCGGAGAGCCGGGGAGCCGGGGAGCCGGAGAGCCGGGGAGCCGGGGAGCCGGGGAGCCGGGGAGCCGCGGAGCCGGAGAGCCGCGGAGCCGGAGAGCCGGAGAGCTGGGGAGCCGGGGAGCCGGGGAGCCGGAGAGCCGGAGAGCCGGAGAGCCGGTGGTGGGTGGCGGCGTAGAGCCGGAGAGCCGGGGAGCCGGGGAGCCGGAGAGCCGGAGAGCCGGGGAGCCGGAGAGCCGGAGAGCCGGGGAGCCGGAGAGCCGGGGAGCCGGAGAGCCGGGGAGCCGGGGAGCCGGGGAGCCGCGGAGCCGGAGAGCCGCGGAGCCGGAGAGCCGGAGAGCCGGAGAGCCGGAGAGCCGGGGAGCCGGGGAGCCGGAGAGCCGGAGAGCCGGAGAGCCGGAGAGCCGGAGAGCCGGAGAGCCGGGGAGCCGGGGAGCCGGGGAGCCGGGGAGCCGGAGAGCCGGGGAGCCGGGGAGCCGGAGAGCCGGGGAGCCGGGGAGCCGGAGAGCCGGGGAGCCGGGGAGCCGGAGAGCCGGAGAGCCGGGGAGCCGGAGAGCCGGGGAGCCGGAGAGCCGGGGAGCCGGGGAGCCGGAGAGCCGGGGAGCCGGGGAGCCGGAGAGCCGGGGAGCCGGAGAGCCGGGGAGCCGGGGAGCCGTAGAGCCGGAGAGCCGGAGAGCCGGTGGTGGGTGGCGGCGTAGAGCCGGAGAGCCGGGGAGCCGGGGAGCCGCGGAGCCGGAGAGCCGGAGAGCCGGGGAGCCGGGGAGCCGGAGAGCCGGAGAGCCGGAGAGCCGGAGAGCCGGGGAGCCGGGGAGCCGGGGAGCCGGGGAGCCGGAGAGCCGGAGAGCCGGGGAGCCGGGGAGCCGGAGAGCCGGAGAGCCGGTGGTGGGTGGCGGCGTAGAGCCGGAGAGCCGGGGAGCCGGGGAGCCGCGGAGCCGGAGAGCCGGAGAGCCGGGGAGCCGGGGAGCCGGAGAGCCGGAGAGCCGGAGAGCCGGAGAGCCGGGGAGCCGGGGAGCCGGGGAGCCGGGGAGCCGGAGAGCCGGGGAGCCGGAGAGCCGGGGAGCCGGAGAGCCGGAGAGCCGGAGAGCCGGGGAGCCGGAGAGCCGGAGAGCCGGGGAGCCGGAGAGCCGGGGAGCCGGGGAGCCGGAGAGCCGGGGAGCCGGGGAGCCGGAGAGCCGGAGAGCCGGGGAGCCGGAGAGCCGGAGAGCCGGGGAGCCGGTGGTGGGTGGCGGCGTAGAGGCGAGGCAGATCACAGAAAAATAATAAAGACGAGAGTACGGCAAAGATATGTTGATGAGAAACGTATTTGTACGTCAAACACAAACGTAATCAGGGAGAAAATACGTTCGTGGTCAAACATAATTGAGAATGCATTTTGGTTTTGGCGGAACGTCATTTTTAGGAGACAGGACTGCACCATGAGACCACGTTACATCTTTCCTCTCGCGCCCCCGAGAGGCTTTGGAATCCGTGCTCGAGAGGATCCTTGTTAAAAACGTCGGCTTGTTTTATGTCGTTATTATAGAAATGACTGATGACTAAAAAGCTTTAACAGCTTCAGAAATCACATTTAGTTTCTGTTTGTTTCTTTAATCATCAACAGCTGCAGCACAGAGAACATCTGGAGCTCAAAGGAACAGTTCAGAAATAAATGAGGCGCTTTGCTTATTTAAAATATTCTTATGTGTCTCTGCGTTAACACGTCGTCCTACTCCACCTTCATTAAACTCATTTGAGTTGGCAGGAAATGAAATGTGCATATTCCGCTGTCGGCCTGTGATTCTCTGCATTAGCAGCAGCGTTTCGTCTCACTGCATCTGAAACCACGTTTCTGCTGCTTCGTGTCAGAAAACGCCGGCTCGCTGAGGCCGAGTGTCCTTTTCCATGAAACCTGAACCGCTGACAGGAAACGCAGCAAAGGAAACAAGAGAAGAAGAAAAACACTCAGACAGCTCTGCTGGATGTTTCACTGAGAGAAGAAATTCAGAAGAAGAGGTCAAACCGCTGACCTCGACGTTTTCATTCCTGCAGGGCAGCGTGAGAGGAACACGGAGGCTGGAGCAGAGTTCACTCACTCTGAGAAGAAGTACACTTCCTGCAATGTGAAGACGCCGTCTTCAGCTTCAACACCTGCACAGCATGACAGCGTTCAGCCACTGGATGAGGCTTCACCTGTGCAGGTGTGTGACCTGCTGAGCGTCCAGTGGGAGGAGCTACAGAAGGGGCGGAGGAAGTAGTCACATGTCAGGAACTTATCAAAATATTCCATTACAAGCAAAAGGTCCTGCATTCAAAGTAAAAGTACATGAGTACTGATGAGAAAATGTGCTTGAAGTATAAACAGTGAAGTACTCGTACAGAGAGTTGAACTCGTTGGTCGTTCAGTGTGAAACAGATCTCATACAGTCCAACATGTTTCCATGACGGATCAGTTCGTTTGATGTTCGGTGAGGTTCTAACCTGCTGGTGGCGCTGTAGAGCAGAGGATTCAGTGGTTGTGTCGTGTACTTTGTGTTTGTGGTACAGTGAGCGGAGCGTCTTCGTGCTCGGTGTCGTTGGTCAACGCGCTCATGAAAAGAGACTTTTACTGTCGGAGGTTTCTGTGTTTAATACAAACGTTGGTGAAGCAGCTCGTCTGCTGGATCTCCACCGAGATCAGCATCATGCATAAGAGCCTCCTCTCTGTTCCTGAGGCATGCTGGGGGATGATGGGGGGGGGGGGCATCCCTGGCAGGCCTTAATGCAGCTGTCAGGCGTCCTGGTCCAGCGATGCCATTTCCCTCCGCTCCGTCACCGTCACCGCCAAGATTATACGGCCTTTAAATGAGCTGCAGTCGCGAGGAACGGCACCGGGGGACGCCTGTTGCCGCGGCAACATGAGCCATGATTTGCCGTGCCATTAATCTCGCCGGAGAGATCTCGGCCGATTTGTCCTCGCCCAACAAATGAAGCTGTAGAACATTGTAGCTGCTCCATCAACACTCAAAGTCCTCCCAATCCTTTGAGTGTGTGTTGCACGTTAAGGCTGCAGCCTCGGGAGGAAAGTTGAAACTGAATCAACTTTTAGAGAAACTAAAGAAGTGGACGAAGTCGTCACGACGCCTCTCATTGGTTTGTGGACGCCTTTGGCCGTCGCCATCTTACCTTTACGCAACCAGTGAACAGGAAGTGACCATATCTGGACTGAGGAGGAGAGACGCCGTATACGTCTCTGGTGTCGACCTGTCAATCACAGTAGCCCCGCCCTAAAGCATCCCCTGCTTTATGGTCTGTGTGACTCTAAATGGACCATAATGTACTAAATGAACATCATGCTGTATTGAAGAAGACTTGAAACTAGAGATTGAGACATAAACTCATGTTTACAATGTTTACTGAGGTAATAAATCAAGAGAGAAGTAGAGTCATTTTCTCATAGACTTCTATACAACCAGAGGAGTCGCCCCCTGGTGGACACTAGAGAGAATGCAGCTTTAACACATGGAGCTCATACAACACCAGATTTGGTGTGACTGCAGCCTCCATGCACCTTTCAGAAGAGAGACCGGCCCCTGAGATACTCTAACAGTGTTGAAAATGGAAGAAAGAGCCTGTTAACATGCCAATAATCTCATTTAATTAAAATTTTATTGCAGCCTTTTTTCTTATTTTTGTTACATTATGTTTTTATTCTATAAAATCTTACAGGCAGATTCAGATTTTTTTCAGCTGCTGTCCAAGGGTCGTATCATCTCACCACATGTTTGCAAACAGTCTCCTCTTTCTCAGGCCCTGAGAGGCCCCTGAGAGGCCCCTGAGAGGCCCCTGAGAGGCCCCTGAGACACCCCTGAGAGACCCCTGAGAGGCCCCTGAGACACCCCTGAGAGACCCCTGAGAGGCCCCTGAGAGGCCCCTGAGACACCCCTGAGAGACCCGCTGAACCGTCTCCAGCGTTCCCGCTTCGTCTTTTGTTTTTTTTCCTCCATGCTCTCCTCTTCTGCCACCTTTCCTGCCGGCCATCGGCAGCGACGATTGTTGTTTCGGCCAAAACAGCATCAGAAACATCTGCGGCAGCGACTCCAGCCTGAGAGAGGAGAAGTTTTAATAGGTAAGAAGGGGGAACTGGGTCTGCTGTCGGCCCGAACTGGTCTCCCAGGCCCCCCCCCCCCCCCCCCCCCGACTCTCCATCCAGCAAAGCATCATGGATCCACCAACGAACGCCTCGGTGGGTTTGGTGTTTGTTGCCGTTGGGAGGGATGCAGCAGCGGTTGTTGGGTTTTTGTCGTGTCCTACATCAGCTGTTTTTACTCATTATTTATTTCCCCTTCTTTTCTTCTTCCCTCTCCAAGAACCGGATACCCCGGCTTCAAACCTCTAAACATAAATCCTCACTGTGGGAAAGACTAAAATAAAGATTTGACGCAGGGGAACATTTCCCAACACGGAGGAACGCTCCTTTCCACACATTATAATAAAACACGGAATAAAGATTAAACACACAGAATACCATCATTCTAATTTTGTATCGCGCTTCATTAACAACTATATTCATGAACTAAATATGTATCTTTGTATTCCTGATGAAATAGGTCTGTTGACAATAACAACCTGCAGCTGTGTGGAGAGTTCACAGCGACGTAAATTGGATTTATTTTGAAACTTAAAACACAAAAATGGCTGCTTTGATATTAATGATGAGAAGTTTGAGATGTTCCATGTCCAAAGAGTCATCTTTGTTATTCTAGAACAAGTGAGAGCGTTCAGAGAGCCCAGAGGGCCGACGTCACCTGGACAGGCAGGTAAGTTCAGCGGGAACAACGAGAAGGTGAAGAAGGTCTGTGATGTTCAGAGACCTGAGGAGAGCAGAGAACAGAGCACGAGGCCTCAGGACGCACAGCTGCTGCTGCAAATCAGCTTTTTCTTTCACTTCTCCTGAGGCTGAACAGGAGAACGGGGGATTTCTAGAACACACCTGCAGGTTCTCTGCTGCAGGTGTGACTGCTCTTTGTTTGGGAGACGAGAGGGAGATCCACCTGGAGGGGGTCTGGACTCTCATTTATAAAACAGTGTGTAGGACCCCGACTGATTACTGCTGAAAGTCCTCAACAAACACACGACTTCCTCCTGTTTGCTGAATAAACTACAGTGAGCTGCTGTTTTATGAAATGACTGAACCTTTAAAAAGACTTGAAGCTACATTTACTAATATCCTGTATCGACTAGTTATCTTAAAGAAGTGGGTCAACTGTTGAGATAGTTAGAGAGGAGAGCTCTCGTGCAGCAGCTCTTTGCTCACTATCAGTCAGTCAGTCTAATAACAATCACTGGACCCATTCGCCTCGATACTATTGGACGTCTTTTAAACAGCAGGGACGACTACGTCTGCGCTGTTTAGTCGAGAGCAGAGACTTCAATGGACGCTGATATTTACTGCACTTTGTATTGAAGAGTTATTGAGCCGAACATTACTCATGACGGCTCGGCAGAGAAGCTCTAACTGAGCAGTACGGTCCAATAATGATCATTATTACAACAGCAAGAAAGGAAAGAAGGTTTTTCAAAGTAAAACAATAAAAGAGACATTCAGCAGCATCATGGAACTCAAAGTGGGCTGAGCTCATCCGTCTGATCGGCTGCATTCTAAAGTAAAACTCCTCAAGTGTTGGTTTGAAGTTAATACTGGACTTCACATTGGAGTTTGAAGTTTTGGTGCAACAGAATTAAGTTGCATTCAGGAGTGAAAACGGAGGTTTAAATATAATCTCTCTTCATTGAATGCTCGTTTGAAGTCAGATGCAACATGATTCACAGCTTAAGGTCTGTAAGCCGTGGTCCCTCGGAGCCTACAGACACCAGACGCAGGTCCAGTACTTCATGCTCTACTTCTGTGGGTTTCTTACGTGTTGCCGTTAATAAACCGATGTGGAGTAAACGAGGCCTCTCATGGGCTGGAGATTGAAGTCATTTTAATCCCATTGAGGACACCATTCAAAATCTGCTGCAGAGAACTTTTATAAGAACTTCAGACTTTAATATCTGAGAAAGGGAAGGCTGCGGTCAGTGCTCCGTCCGGCACAGGAATAGATTCGGTGATGAATAACCGCTCGTGTTCTCTGCTCCCCAGAGGATACACCTCTAGATGCTGCATCATGTAGTGCAGAGGAAAGGATGAACAGTCGCTGATTGGCTGGAATAAACACATTTGTAGTCAGCAGAGGAAGCGGCGCTCCGACTCTTCTGCTGTTCTTTTTAATTATTATTCCCTCCGGACTGAAAAGTTTGATTTACATGATGGACAGACTTCAGCAACGTCTGTCTTTGTCAGCCGAGTGTCTTTAGAAGGAGCCTTCAATCACATTTCACTGACAGGAAGAATTAAGTGAAGAGGACGGATGAGAGGAGCTCAAAATTAAATTCTCCTCAGCGATATTATCATCCTCCTCCTGTCGCGACGCACACTGATGAGAGCGACTCCTGCCTCCTTCTCTTAAAGAGGCAGAGCGACTCCTGCCTCCTTCTGTTAAAGAGGCAGAGCGACTCCTGCCTCCTTCTTTTAAAGAGGCAGAGCGACTCCTGCCTCCTTCTCTTAAAGAGGCAGAGCGACTCCTGCCTCCTTCTCTTAAAGAGGCAGAGCGACTCCTGCCTCCTTCTGTTAAAGAGGCAGAGCGACTCCTGCCTCCTTCTCTTAAAGAGGCAGAGCGACTCCTGCCTCCTTCTCTTAAAGAGGCAGAGCGACTCCTGCCTCCTTCTCTTAAAGAGGCAGAGCGACTCCTGCCTCCTTCTGTTAAAGAGGCAGAGCGACTCCTGCCTCCTTCTTTTAAAGAGGCAGAGCGACTCCTGCCTCCTTCTCTTAAAGAGGCAGAGCGACTCCTGCCTCCTTCTCTTAAAGAGGCAGAGCGACTCCTGCCTCCTTCTCTTAAAGAGGCAGAGCGACTCCTGCCTCCTTCTTTTAAAGAGGCAGAGCGACGCGGACGCTCTGCCGGCAGTCTGAATATCTTCGTGCCTCTCTCTCTCCGTGTGTTTCTCTTTGCATGTTCACAGCCCGTACATCACTGCCGAGGTCTTTGTGGAGGATTTTGTTCAATTATACAGCAGCCGATAAAGAAGCCACTCGCAGTATCTGCAGCCTTAAGAAGTTAAAGAAGAGGATGGACTGCAGGGGGGGGGGGGGGGGGGGGGGTTCAGAGAAGAGTTGACTTTGAAGAGAAGGTTCCGTTAATCCACAAAGAGAAGAGAGGAGGCCGACTTAAAGCCCCGCCCCTCTTCTCTCCTCTTCTCTCTGTCCTCCTTTCTTTCTTTCTTTCTTTCTTTCTTTCTTTCTTTCTTTCTTTCTTTCTTTCTTTCTTTCTTTCTTTCTTTCTTTCTTTCTTTCTTTCTTCTCTCGGCTTGCTCCTCTTCTCTCTGTCCTCCTTTCTTTCTTTCTTTCTTTCTTTCTTTCTTTCTTTCTTTCTTTCTTTCTTTCTTTCTTTCTTTCTTTCTTCTCTCGTCTCTGTCAGCGTGATGTCGCTCTGCGCGTGAAGCGGTATTTCTGAGGATTCCTCCTCACAAGAGAAGAAGAAGAAGAAATTCACCTTAACAAGTCGTTCAGTCGCTTATTAAACCTGAAGTCTTAAAACAGGAGCGAGACGAAGTTTAGACACATTTAATATTCACCAGAAAAAGTTATACAATCACTGAAAATCTGAAGTTATAGTTTGGAACAAAAGGGTTTTGTTTTAGAATTGTTATCGGTCCATAAGCATGTTATTACTACAAACTTATTTTATAAATAATTTAAGACTTTAACTACTACAAACATGACCAGAAAGACCACTGCAGTGATGGACTGATGTTCAATATTATCTGTAAATAGATATTAGATATATTATATGATGAGCTGTAGTGAACACTGATTATGCATATTTTATTCAGAGTTAACACTTAAATGCTGAGCTCACTGTTGAACAGTTCTGTGATTACAGAAACAATCGGAGGTCCATTACTGAAACAAACGTTTCATTATCAGAACAATACTTTGAACGTGTATTGTTCATGAAAACGAGTGCGTTATCCGAGTTGAACTCTGATCTATGGAGGGTGAATAACTCCAGTCCACTAAATACTGATTGCATTGTTAGTAATGGTGTTGGTGATGAGGTACAAATATATTTATTAGGAATTGTTGGTTTCTGACAACTTTTGGGTGATTAAACATGCACCGGGAACATAATGGCTGTGAAAGGAACATAAGAGGATAATAATGAACCGAAAGGATCAGCTGCTCACTGGAGTCCTTCAATCAATCAAACAGGAATGGTGCATTCGAAGGGGACTACTTTCAGCGGCGGATGGATCCACATTTGGTGCTTGAGTGAGTATTTGTGTGTTGATGGTGATGAAGGACACCATGAGTTGTAATGGAGGTCTATGGCTCAGAGGAAGAGGAGTTTCACGATCTTCTGTTGAGATTCAATGATTTAATCTCGACGTGTTCGACTGCAGTGAAACAAAAGAAGTTACAACATGAAAGACATAAAGTATTTTATAATCATATAAACTTTACTCAACAGCTGTTCTTCATTCGTTGTAAAAGGAACAACAACACATGAATACACAGTAACACCAACAATCATCGTTTTAAAATCTTTTCTCGTTTATTTTCATCATCTAAAAACATAATTCAGATTCTGATTATTGTCATAAATGTGAATATTCTGGACTGGAGCGAGTCCTCGTCTCTCTTCAGCCTCCTGCAGATATAAATTACATCCATTGAATTATAAAAATATCCATGTTTCTCAGCAGACAGACTTTCTCTTTCTTTCTGTCCTCCAACACAATTAATATGACGACTTTGAAATAGAAACCAGAGTCTGACTTTCTTCCTTTTTAATTTTAATTTTTTAATTCTTTTTCTCACGGAGTCCACGTGTGATGTCACCGGTCCATTCCTCCCGCTCACGCCGGTCCGTCCTGCAGCAGCGCGAGGCAGAAGTGAGCGGTGTAATCAGCGCGAGCGAGGAGAGGGGCCGCACAGTTCACAGTTCTTAATTAGTTTGCAGTATATGTGTAATTATTCCTGCATTTTTAAATTCACTTCAGGCGTCGTTCCCCCTTCTTCCTCCGCTCTTCATTTTTAAGAATCTGGTTCAAGGATTACAAATCAATCCCACATCAGTGCAGAAAGCTGACGTCATCACCGCCTCTTCTGCTTCTTCTTTCCTCCGCTGAGGAATGAACGGACCTATGGATGTAAAACCAGACGCCATTTTTAGATTTTCACACTTTCTTTGTCCTCGAGAAGAAGTCGCTGATGATGTGCAGAGCTTCGGCACTCTGACATGCGATGAACCGCACAAACACGTTGAATACGTGCACGTGCACGTGGAGACAAAGAGCTGCAGCAGCAGGTCGACGTGTTAGAATAAGAACCGGAGAAGCTTTTCATCTCAAGATCAAACTTTCATGTTTTCAGTCTCAATGTTGAGCCATAAAAACCGTTTTTTCTTAAAAGACGGGAAATATTTTCAAGAATAAAGAAAAGAGAAATCAAGTTGATTCATATTTGAAACGTGAAATAGTTTTTGTTATTGACTCGATCTTCATCTCGTTTGGTTTCATCTTTCCAAAACAAGACTACAATGAAAGATCATTCTCCCTCCTCCTCTTCACTCCTCTTCTCTTCCTCATCTTCCTCATCTTCCTCCTCTCCTTCACTCCTCTTCTCTTCCTCATCTTCCTCCTCTTGTCCTTCATCCTCATCCAAGTCTGTTTACTTTCCTTCTTTTCTTCATTCCTTTTTCTTCCCCTCCTCACCCTCACCCCTCCTGCATTATATTAGTCTGCCCCAAAGAAAAGATGAACGTGTCAGTTTCTCTGAAACTACAAAGATGCGCAATCAAGTATTAATCATAGAAAACATTCAATAAAACACAGCCTTGTTGAGCACATGACTCATTGTTAGTAGGTGACAAACTCAGTTGGATGGACATTGACATTATTATTGAGTTGATAGTAAAGATTGATGAAGCCAGTAGAACGATGCTACGTCACAATAACATCAGCAATGTGTCAGCTGCTTATAACACGAATCTCAGGCCTCCGGTCAAAGCGTCTCCTCTTCGTCCCTAACATGTGAATGTCCCCGCGGGACGCTGGTGTCTCTCATTATGCATTGAGAGCAGACTGACAGACGCCGATGTCTGATGTTCTGCAGCAGATGAGAAAGTCGACGCCTCGCTGTGTGTTTTATCCAATCCTGCCATCACCTCCACCAACAAATAACACCGGAGCATCGGCCACAACGGCAGCAAAGCAGCAAATCTCATTAAGTGAGAGATGAAGAGGCTGTTACCCCCCCCCCCCCCTCCTCTCTCACACAAACATCTCCTCTCATTTCTCCTCCTCTGCAATGTTGGAGCATAAAACGCCGGTCCAACCTTCTCCTCCTCCTCCTCCTCCTCCTCCTCCTCCTCCTCCTCCTCCTCCTCCTCAACCTTCTCCTCCTCCTCCTCCGCCTCCTCCGCCTCCTCCTCCTCCTCCTCCTCCTCCTCCTCCTTCTCTGCCTCCTCCTCCTCCTCCTCCTTCTCTGCCTCCTCCTCCTCCTCCTCCTCCGCCTCCTCCTTCTCCGCCTCCTCCGCCTCCTCCTCCTCCTCCTCCACCTCCTCCTCCGCCTCCGCCTCCTCCTCCTCCGCCTCCTCCTCCTCCTCCTCCTCCGCCTCCTCCTCCTCCTCCTCCACCTCCTCATCCGCCTCCTCATCCGCCTCCTCCTCCTCCGCCTCCTCCTCCTCCTCCTCCTCCACCTCCTCCTTCTCTGCCTCCTCCTCCTCCTCCTCCTCCTCCTCCTCCTCCGCCTCCTCCTTCTCCGCCTCCACCTCCTCCACCTCCTCCACCTCCTCCTCCTCCACCTCCTCCTTCTCTGCCTCCTCCTCCTCCTCCTCCTCCGCCTCCTCCTTCTCCGCCTCCTCCTCCTCCTCCTCCTCCTCCTCCACCTCCTCCTTCTCTGCCTCCTCCACCGCCTCCTTCTCTGCCTCCTCCTCCTCCTCCTCCTCCTCCTCCTCCGCCTCCTCCTCCTCCTCCTCCTCCTCCTCCTCCTCCTCCAGCTTTTTTTTCACCCATGTGATCCATCCTGATGTTTTCTTTTGCCTGCAGGGTTTTATTTCTAAACTCAGAAGTAAAAATGTCAGATGTTGTCAGAGCTATTAGCTTCAGTACATACATATAATAGAAAAAGCCCAACAGCAGTTGCAGGTACAGTGAGTTTATCTGAAGGCTGAAAGCCATTATATCTGAACAGAACATAACACAGGAAGGCTGTGAAGCACCGTAATGTAACATTTAATCTAAAAACAACAGGATCTGCAGAGGTCAGGAACATGGCGGTGTGCACACGCAGTAAAGAAACCAAACACACAAGCTGCCTTCCAGATCTCACACTCTTTCTTTTAACTTTTAGTACATTCTGCAGCTTCTGTTACAAAGTACATATTATTGCATGTAGTATAGATTCATCAGGACACAATACTTCCTCCTTGACCTTTGACCCTCTTGCTCATATATCTGCTGCGCAACAGACTGTGGGTCAAAATAGCCAAAACGGAAGCTGACTCACAAACTGCAAAAATGCGAACATCGTGATATCTTTATCAAACTGCATTTGACACACTGTGCAGTGAGTAACGTACCCTCATAAAACCGTTTGTACATCTTTACTTTACATTTTTCACAAGTTTTCCTATGAAAGTCCATCATCACACTTGTTACATGAATACAGTCCTTTCAAAATAAATTTCCATCTTTAGAGAAAACAACAACACTACCTAGTTAGGTTTAGACAACTAAACAACTTAGTTAGGTTTAAACAACAAAACTACGTAGTTAGGTTGAGACAACTAAACTACTCAGTCAGGTTTAGACAACTAAACTACTTAGTTAGGTTTAGACAACTAAACAACTTAGTTAGGTTTAAACAACAAAACTACGTAGTCAGGTTTAGACAACTAAACTACTTAGTTAGGTTTAAACTACAAAACAACTAAGTTAGGTTGAGACAACTAAACTACTTAGTCAGGTGTAGACAACAACACTATTTAGTTAGGTTGAGACAACTAAACTAGTTAGTTAGGTTTAGGAAAAGATGGTAGTAGTTTGGGTTAAAATAGTTAGTGAAGTACAGAAGTTACCTGGCAATTAAATCAACATTGACTTCTCGTTTCACATGAGGAACAAACAACAAGAAGACAACAGACAACAAAACTACTAGATTGATGAAGATATTATGTTTCATAGGTTTAGCTACGAATGTTGCAGAGAAACAGCACCAGGCAGCTGATTCCTCTAGTTTCACCCGAGTAGACCTCCACTCAGCTCATTACCATGTTAATCAATCCGTCGTAATAAGTCGTGCTTGTGTTTGGTGATGGAGGTTTCCATCAGAGAGTTGCTTGTATAAAACCTGAGCAGAAATGAAGCCTCTGTGGGTGTGCAGGGTCATTCACACAGGTGACTTATGTTCAAGTCATAAAAACAAGATGATCTTATGCGATGGCCAAAAGCTGCAGAGAGAACAAGTGAGTCAAATCTTGTACCAACATCACTTCATGAGAATACAACTTTCAGTGAATTTGCATTATTCTGAATAAATACACACAAAGAATTCACATGGAGTTCAACTTCAGTGAACTTCGAAACGCCAGAGAGTTCAAAATGCAAAGAAGAAGCTCTCATATTAGCTGTGGCTGTTACTCTCAGACTCAACAGCAGAAGAAGAACAGCAGCTGGCAACAGGTCAGTGAGTTCATTCAGAAGTAGCTGGTGGGTTGGAGCTGAGAGGAGGAAGGTTGGATCACAGGAAGGAGAGGAACCCAATGATGAACTCACGACTGCAGAGTAGAGCTGGAATATATACAGTATATGTACAGTATATGTACAGTATATGTACAGTGTATGTACAGTATATGTACAGTGTATGTACAGTGTATGTACAGTGTATGTACAGTGTATGTACAGTGTATGTACAGTATATGTACAGTGTATGTACAGTGTATGTACAGTATATGTACAGTATATGTACAGTGTATGTACAGTATATGTACAGTGTATGTACAGTGTATGTACAGTATATGTACAGTATATGTACAGTATATGTACAGTATATGTACAGTATATGTACAGTATATGTACAGTATATGTACAGTATATGTACAGTGTATGTACAGTGTATGTACAGTGTATGTACAGTGTATGTACAGTATATGTACAGTGTATGTACAGTATATGTACAGTATATGTACAGTGTATGTACAGTGTATGTACAGTGTATGTACAGTGTATGTACAGTATATGTACAGTATATGTACAGTATATGTACAGTATATGTACAGTGTATGTACAGTGTATGTACAGTGTATGTACAGTATATGTACAGTATATGTACAGTGTATGTACAGTGTATGTACAGTGTATGTACAGTGTATGTACAGTGTATGTACAGTATATGTACAGTGTATGTACAGTGTATGTACAGTATATGTACAGTGTATGTACAGTGTATGTACAGTGTATGTACAGTGTATGTACAGTATATGTACAGTATATGTACAGTATATGTACAGTATATGTACAGTGTATGTACAGTGTATGTACAGTGTATGTACAGTATATGTACAGTATATGTACAGTATATGTACAGTATATGTACAGTGTATGTACAGTATATGTACAGTATATGTACAGTGTATGTACAGTGTATGTACAGTGTATGTACAGTGTATGTACAGTGTATGTACAGTGTATGTACAGTGTATGTACAGTATATGTACAGTATATGTACAGTGCAGCGGCTCGACGAGTGGAAGGACTGCAGGTGTGCAGGCTGATTGAGAGAGACACGCCCAGATACACACACACACACACACACACACACACACACACACACACACACACACACACACACACACACACACACACACACACACACACACACACACACACACACACACGTTTGGACGGACAGAGGTTTTTGGAGAAGAGAGTTCATGTTTTTACTTCCTGCTGAGCAAATCGTCCCTCTGAGAGAGTAACAGGGTGACCATTAACTGACTAATAAGCCAAAGGACATATTAAATATCACTGCCAGCACTCTTCCTTCTTCAGCTGATCAACGACAGACGGCTTTGACCTCGTCAGAAGGAGCGGCGGGTCTCATTGGAGCCCGGCTGGTTATCTCGGGCTGGAGTGCCGTGAGAGGAGGACAGAGACGGAGGGACTGTTAGCTGAACTGGCAGGTGGTAAAACAGCAATTATAAAACGAAACTTTGTTGCCTCTCAGAAAGCATGTCTTATTTGTAACGAGTGAAGTGATAAAAGAGGAAAATAATTGGATTTTTTTCCCTCCGCCGTTCCCTCGCCCTCCAAGTCTTAAATGTTTGTGGAAAAGGATCTTTGAACAAAGTTTATTTCATTCTAACCTTTGATTAACGATTCCCCCACTCGAGGCAATGCCGCAAAAGAAGCAAATTATTCTCAAGATCAAGCTTTTAGCCATCTCGTTATCTATCTGCTCAGTTTCTTTTCCTCCACTCTCCCCAACTGGAAACGATGTGGCCGTGCTCTCAAAGTGGATGTTCTTTAATGCTCGTTTACAGTCTGTTTGTGTTTTTGTCTTTTCTCCTTCTGAACAGCAGCAAGGCGGCTGTATGTTTATGTTTTTCGGGTCCAATTAGAAGCAGTGACCGGTAAAAAGACTCACCGACACGCCTTCACTGTCCGTCTGCGTGTGTTCAGATCCAGTTTAAAAGCAACACGTCTCAGCGCTGGTGGGAGGGACTTCAACGACAACCAGGAGACTTTACAAAGTGTAAGCTCGGCCAGACACAACATTGTTACAGTAATTGCAATGAAAAGTCTTTAATGCGACAAATAAAGTTGGCCTTCGTGGTGTGGCTCGACTCCTGAAGGAGGATTCATCAATGAGCAGAGCAACGCACCGAGCCGGACGCTTGTTAAAGACCTGAGGTGAGAGGTCGGGTCTGACTCTGTTGGGAAATACTTTCATAAAAACATAAAGAGTGCTTTGGACTTCTTCTCTTTCATTTGAGCGGGAGAAGTGTGGAGGATTTAGTGACTTCTAACTGTTTGGTAGCAGATTGCAACCAACTGAGCGCCCCTTCCTCTTCCTCGTCTCTCCCCAAAACCTTTCTTATTTCTGCTACTGGTCGGCTTCCCTCCCCATCCAGACCATAATAACACCTCGTCAGGAGGAACAGAAGTCAGACCACAGTTTGTTAGTGGATCATCAGTTTCACAGGCGTGTAGAGAACTACGGTGGCCTTAGGTAACGTAAAAACATTCAGTGTGCGGTTTGTTCCTTCTGGGCTTCTGTAGAAACATGGAGGAAGCTGAAGAAGAGCTGCTCCCTGTAGAGATGAAGGTCTCATTCTGACCTAAAGACAACACAATGATTCCTAGTTTCATGTGATCATACACTAAAGAAAACATAGTAATGATTATTGTATTACATTTCTGCTGATGGATCCCCCTAAATAATACACACCCTTTAAGTGCAATGTTGAGGTACTTCATGCTGCTTTATCGTTTGACTCCGTTACATCTCAAAGGCAAATATTGTACTTTTTACTGCACTACGCATTTTTATCTGACAGCTTTAGTTACTTTCCAGATTCAGATTATTAATACAAAATAAAAAAATTGAAAAGATGAAGAAACACTTTGTTGCAGAAATTCATGACAAACGCAGCAGTACAAAATAAGCTCCACCTTCCCCAGCTTTAACATGTATGCTTCAGCCATCATAAATCTATAATATGATGTACATTATTATAGAATACTTTCACTTTTGTACTTCAAGCATGTTTATATTTAAAGTTATATATATATATAAATATATATATATATATATATATATATAAATATATATATATATATATATATATATATATATATATATATATATATATATATATATGGTTGTTTAATCCTGATCCTCTATTTGACCTAAATCACAAAAACGAGACCATCAACCAGAACTGATTTTACTGGTTTTACATTGAAAACATGAAGACTTTGTCTGAAGATGACTTGTTGAACCTCTGCACCAAAGACAGTTTATAAGAAGTGGACGTAGTCATGGTTACGTCATCCATTGGTTTGTGGACTGACGTTATGAAGCCTACAGTTCGGAAATTTTGTGTCACCATCTTGGATTACAGCCGTCACCATCTTAGCTTTTTTGCAGCCAGTGAACAGGAAGTGACCATATTTGGACTGTGGAGGAGTGACGTAGAGACGTTGTAGACGTGCCTGTCAATCACTGTGTAGCCCCGCCCTAAAGCGTCCCCTGCTTTATGGTCTGTGTGACTCTAAATGGACCATAATGTACTAAATGAACATCATGCTGTATTGAAGAAGACTTGAAACTAGAGATTGAGACATAAACTCATGTTCACAATGTTTACTGAGGTAATAAATCAAGAGAGAAGTAGAGTCATTTTCTATAGACTTCTATACAACCAGAGGAGTCGCCCCCTGGTGGACACTGGAGAGAATGCAGCTTTAACACATGAAGCTTTGACTTCACTCTGCAGAAACGGAGGTTGCCGTCTGAATATAATTCACTGTCATTTTAAAAACATGAATCACATAGAATACTGTACAATAATGGGTTTTTGTGCTGTTTGTGATACAACACAATGTCCTGTGCAGCTCTCTGTAGTTCATGTAGCTGCTGACACCTTCCGCTCACATCGCTCCACCCGTGAGGAATCAGGAAGAGATGTTCCTCATCACAAGTCTTCTCTGTGAGCTTCAGCTCTGCAAACACTCGTCCGTCTCTGTTTCCTCCGGCGGTGTCAGTCTGCTGCTGCTGATACAAACCACGCGTTCATCTCTCTGCTCCTGAATATTTCATCTGCAGCGATATGACGTGCGAGGCCCGGCCAGCTCACCTGCAGCCACGTAAAGAAACTCTGGGAAAGAAAAGACAGGAGGAGCTTTAAGATTCTTATTTTAGTGTTCTCACTTTAGTATAGTTTCTTCTCTGAATTATTAAAGCCGCCGCTCCCTTCAGCGAGGCGTGAGACGATACATATTCACTTCACGGTCAGCCGCTCATTAATTAATCACAGCGCTCGACTTATGGATTTTAATACCGTGAATAATTTACGTGGAAGCTTTATTTTAACTGTCCACAAACAACTAATCCAAAGAATGAACCGTGAATCTGGCGATAAAGAGTCTGAACTGTGAGAAGACGAGCAGACTTTGGATTTAGCACACAGGCACACAGTGTTTTTATTTGTGTGCAGTAACGAGCTGGGCTCGTGACCTCCTGCCTCTGCAAACATTAGCTGTAGAATGGCGAGTGAAGCCGCGGCGTTGAGCTGCCGCGTGACCCGAGGCCGCGGTAATTATTAGCCTCTCTGTGAGCCGGGCGCAGAGAGCAGAGAGAAAACAACACGGCGTCTCACAGAGACGAACACGGACGAAAGGCCACGTGTCTCCTCGGCTCACAGATGGAGAGTTCATCCGGCCGCGTTATTGATCCGTGAGCGGGTCACATCTTAAACGCAGGGCGAGAGTCAAACTCAACATTTCATCAACTTGTGGTCAACTTGATGCAACATGAAGTGTTTGCACTTTGCAGAACATAAAAGTATAAAAGGAAAAGTTTCTTGTTGCGAGTTCATTTGAAAGGAACTCTGAATGAGAAGATAAATATCCGACGTTTCATCATCAACTGGTCACATCAGCGTTCAGCAGACTAAACCATTTGGGTTGGTTCAGTAAAAGATGGTGTCAAACAACGTTTTCATCTTTTCTCTTCCAGTAAACTGTTTCAGATGTCGGTTGACTCATCCTGCGCTCGGGGAGTTTACAAACACTTGATCTTGGACGACGGGCGAGTTATGCCGCTCATTTAAATCATCAGCGTTTGTGCGTCGTACGGATAACAGAGAAATATTTTGGGAGACAGAAAGAGAAGAGAAACATGAAACGAACAGCAGACTTTAGCCGAGGAGCCCAACAGGAAGTACATTCCATCCATGTCGGAGGAAGATTTAGAAATCCAGGTTTCCAAGTGTGGTGTGAAAGAACTTGACCGTCCTGACTCAGTCTCATCCACCTTCGGTACTGGATCAGCGCCTGTGAGCCAGACCTGATCACCAGCATCAGCTCTGGACTGATGCTCTGCTGTCTCATGGCATCAAAGCTGCAGCTTCTGATGGAGAGACTGAAACCAGGAAAAATTCGGACAAAATTGTACTCGAGCGCTTCTTTGAAATGCTTTCTTGTGTACTTGTCGTGAGACAAAGGTAAGATTGGAATCCATGCTTTTAATGACACGGATTGTGGGGACGTAATGTTTTCAGTGGACAGCTGCAGGCGGTAACGTGCTCCTCGTAGCGCCCCCTGGTGGCTCCGAGCAGCAGCTCCTTCTGGAGGACATCCGTCCTCTGTGTAACGAGCTGCAGCCAAACAACATCGAAACCTCCGACCGCATCACCGAATCCGCCGCTTCCTTTCAACGAAACAGCTGTTCCTTCCTGTTGCACGGCCGCTTTGAACTGTGGGTAATTGCTCCGGTTCCGTGTCCTCTGTGAGGAGCCTGAACGTCTCCGCGGCCTCGGCCCACACATGATGGCGCACGCGAGTGCTCGTCGTGACCCGGCTCGCCGTCTCTGACAGCGCTGACAAAATGCAGAGTTTCCGTCCTGCTTCTGTAATGAGGATTCTCATTATCCCGCCATCATGCCTCCGTTCTGTCTGCTCAACCTGTTGACGGGAGTCTGAGCAGAGTTGCCCTCCTCCGCCTCCTCCGGGGTGTTGTTAAGGTGAGGGCTGTCTGACTGCGAGGGCTTTCAGATCGCTGTTTATCCTCCGGCTCCTGTCGAGGTGTCGCCTCGCTCGCAGCCGAGCGGGACAGCTCTGCACTGGAGGGTTTCTCTCAAAGTGGGAACCGACAAAGCTCCACGTCATCCTCCTCAGTTTGGCAGCAGCTGCAAAGCATTTGTTCCTCTTTGTGTGTCAAGACCTGCACAGCTGAACACGAAGGCTGATTTCATCCTGAAGTTCCTCTCAAACAGCTGATGTGTCTGAACCGTCGGTAGCGTTGAGTCTGTGGTGCTGAGACATGAGAAATGATGAATCACGTTTACTTTCAGACTTTAAGAGTTTTCAGCAGTCCAGAGTTCCACTGACGGCCATTAGCCGTTAGCTCTCTAACAGTAGCAGCATTAACTCATCGAGGTGACCGTGGCTCACTGGGTTAAGAGGTCGACTGGGAACCGGAAGGTCAACGGTTCGATCCCCGACTGCGACGTGTCTCAGTGTACCTGAGCAACACACTGAACCCCCGGCTCATTGGCAGCCCACTGCTCCCTGTATACAGGGATGGGTCAAATGCAGTCGTCAAATTTTGTATATGACAATAAAAATGGTTTCTCCTTAAATATATTTACCAAAAGTAGCAAAAGTACTCATTAAGGCTTCATCTCTAAATACTGCTGAGGAGCTTTTCAATTTCCCAACAGGGATCAATAAAAATGTATCTTCTTATTCCCCTCGGGGTGAATAAAGTTCTGTCTCATCTTAAATAAATCATCATTTGTTAGATGATTATATTTTGTATTGATAATCTGAATCTGTAAAGTAACTAAAGTTAAATGTAGTAGAGTAAAAAGTACAACAGTTCCCTCTAAGATGAAGTAGTAGAAGCATGAAGTAGCAGAAAAAGGTACAAGAAAAAGGCAATAAGTAAAGTACTAGTACCTCAAAATGATACTTAAGTACATGAGTAAATGTAGGAACATTTGATCACTGATGAAGAACTGGAATGATGATTGTCTTCGTGCGTGACCTCCAGCTCATCTTCATCCTTTTGCAGTTAGAAGCGGATATAAAAACATCATCAACAATATCTGATTGAATTTAGTGTTTAGTGTTGAATTGAGGAACATCTTCAGCATCACAGACGAGTCATATCTGAATCTGTGTTGACTTCAAAAAGACAACGAATTATTGATCTGTTTTGTAAACATTTACAAAACAAAGAGGCAGAAACATGATGGTGAAAATGTTTGCAGTGATTCTGCTGCTCCACTGCAGCTCATTCTGCGCTCCTCCTCCTCCTCCTCCTCCTCCTCCTCCTCCTCCTCCTCCTCCTCCTCCTCCTCCTCCTCCTCCTCGGCTGATTATTGAAACTGTCCTCTGGGTGAGAACGTAAAGCAATAACACACAAAAAAAGCTAATTCGGTTAAGCAACAAGCACATTGGCCCCATGGAAGAGAAAGGGCAAAATCTAATAGTCAGGTGGCAATATGTGAGCAGAATTACAGCATTAGTTTTCATCAGTGTCCCCCCAGCAGCTAGGTGGGGCTCCACAACACGTCTGCAGAAATCTAATTGTGAAAGAATGCATTAGCTCCGGGATTGTTTGCAGGGTTTTCTTTTTTTCTTTTTAGCTAAAAAACTTCTGGATGGTGTTTAGAACAAAAGAAAGCGAGGCAGCGAGCGAGTCCCCGGCATGAAAGATGATGATATGAGAGACTGGATGGCGATGAGACAGAGTCGTGTCTGTAACAGCATTTATCAAAACAGCTGAAAACGGGCCTTTGATTTATGTTATTACAGACGATGGAGCGCCAAACAAACACCAGCCAACAACAGATTTCAAGAGATTTCTTTCATCAACTTTGCGGCAATGTTTTGAACACTTTCCATTCATATTGGGCAGAAAGGCAGAGATATCGACAGTGTTGTTAGATCTTCCAATGGGGGCTGATTTGCTTCTGGGAAAAGAGACACATTTAGCAGTCAGAAAAAAGAGAAGGACAACAGCGATTTCTCCTGCCCACCATAATTGGCCATAATGCCGGGCTTGGCAACCAGGCCCCAGTTGCTAGACAACCGGCTCGAAAGCTTTCAATTTACAAGCCGTCCAGCAAATCGATTTTTTATGGGATGTTTGGTGCTTAAAAGGTGGCCAAAATATTTGTTAAGTCCTGTTTCGGGTTGTTTTCCGTTTTTTTTCAGTTGGGGGGGGGGAGGGGAGGGGGGGGGGGGTGTTCTCTGTTGAATATGAGCTGGTGAAATGTTTTAAACTGAATAAAGCCTCAAACCGCTGCAGAGGCTAAAGAGGGCAAGGGTAATTAGTCTAACAATCGTAGCCACGATGCAAAAATAATAATTAATAACAAACCGTTGTTTCAACATGACAATCTTCAGGGGGCTGTGGTGTCAAAGCATTTTTGTTGTTGTATTGTAACTTTTATAGTATTTTAACCCAGATGATTTTCCCTCAACCTAACTAAGTAGTTTTGTTGTCTCAACCTAACTAAGTAGTTTTGTTGTCTCAACCTAAGTAGTTCAGTTGTTTCAACCTAATTAAGTAGTTTTGTTGTCTCAACCTAAGTAGTTTTGTTGTCTCAACCTAACTAAGTAGTTTAGTTGTCTCAACCTAACTAAGTAGTTTAGTTGTTTCAACCTAACTTAGTAGTTTTGTTGTCTCAACCTAACTAAGTAGTTTAGTTGTCTCAACCTAACAAACAAATGTTTTAACACTAAGAAAGCTTTGTGTTTCTTTTATCAAAACAAATATGATGTTTTATGAACACCAGAATTAAGAGAATAACTCTGCAACTATGTTTTAAATCCTCCTCCGCTGCCCCTCCTGGGCTTTTTCAACCCCCAATATTACAGTGGCCTTTTGTCAATAAAGAGTGCACACACACCTACACACACACATACACACACACATACACAAACACACACACACACACACACACACACTGGTCCTGTTCAAAGTCATGGTGTGGGCCCAGAGGCAGGTCACTGGAAACTGCTCTGTTCAATAAGTTATTAATACTTGATGCTGGTGGCCGCTGTGCATTATTTAACAATAATGATAACGTCTGTTCCATTATAGATTACAGGACTCCCCCCCACCCCCTTTTTTTAATCAGGCTTTCAAAAGACAAAAAAAATTGCTGGCCGGCTGCTGCGAGGCCGTCTGACAGACTCACAGCGTGACGAGGACTCGGCCGAGGGGCTCCACTCAGAACAGAGAGAAGGTTGAACTGCAGCAGAGAGTTAGACCTGTGTACAAATACACAACAGTGAAATACTGCAGTCAACAGTTGACCAACACCGTCACACTGGATCAATAAAGATAAATGTTCTGTGTAACAAAGTGGGAAGAGTCATTTGAGGTGAAACAAGGTTCTGGAAATATTAGGGGGACACATCAAGACCAGTACAACAGCTAACTTCTACTTATAGTACTTCTGTGACTACTGCAAGCACGTAGTACATCCTAGCCAGATTTGGGAAAGCCCTTTTGTCATTGTCTTTGATAATGAAATTGCAGTTAAAACCAAGCGACGACTTGAAGAGTGATACCAATAAAGCTGCATTCTCTCTAGTGTCCACCAGGGGGCGACTCCTCTGGTTGTATAGAAGTCTATAGAAAATGACTCTACTTCTCTCTTGATTTATTACCTCAGTAAACATTGTAAACATGAGTTTATGTCTCAATCTCTAGTTTCAAGTCTTCTTCAATACAGCATGATGTTCATTTAGTACATTATGGTCCATTTAGAGTCACACAGACCATAAAGCAGGGGATGCTTTAGGGCGGGGCTACGCGGTGATTGACAGGTCTCCACCACGGCATTGTCCGGTCTGGGAGTTGTCCGTGTTTTTGTCTTAAAACTTGAACTCTTTCAGTGTGTTTTCACTTCATGCGTTCCGTTGTATTTAGCTCCATGCTCTCTTGTCACTTCTCGTTGCAAAAAATCAAGATGGCGACGACCAAAAGGCCAAACTTCAGAACCACAATCCACAAACCAATGTATCGGCGACTACGGCCACTCCTTTTATTCTGTCAGAAATATCTGAATGTCTGAAAACAGGTAGATTTTCACACACAAAGAATTTTTTTTGGGTACCAGACAGCAGCCTCTTGTTCATGTCCCCAAAACTACACCCAACATCCAAGAACCCACCCAGCAACCCAGAAGTGTTGCATTGAAACTGCGGCAGCTACAACCCCAACCATGCTAGCGTCATAGCAACCATCACAAACACACCAGACAGGAAACAAACAAAACACTTGAGAGTAAATTAAATCATAAATCAAATAATTTAACCACCAAACAGAGACAAACAAGCTGACCTGTAAACGCTGACATCACAACCTAAAAGCATCTTAGCAACCGCCTCGAAATCTGGTCAAAATAAATACAACATAAACTGTTGTATTTATTTCTACTCTTATCAAATACATGTAGTGCAGTAGAAAGCTTAGAAGAATGAAGTAGCAGAAAACAGTTACTTTTCACCACTGTTGAACATTACAACAGAGAAATACTGTGTTTGAAAAGTAACTCATTGATTGTCATCATGACACCAAATGCTTTAACGTCCAGAGGCAAACACAGCGACCTGTAACCCCGGACGTCACCTCCTGACCCTGAGCTGTTGATCCGTGATGAGCAGAGCTCAGCCGCCCTGCAGCTCCACTCACACAGATGATAAGCAGCAAATATGAAATGATCCTGATCTCTTCTTCAAAGAGAAAATGTCTCTCCTCCTCCTCCTCCTCCTCTTCCTCCTCCTCCTCCTCCTCGGTGAGGTGTCAGATAGCAGAGATCTCTTAAGGCCACATAGACTCATTATACAGCAGCTGTGTGAGAGGACGGAGGTGGGAGGGGAGAATAAAAACATGTCAGGTGTGGCAGACATGTCGGCTCTGTCCCTTTGTGAAGATAAAAAACGCTTTGCTTCCTCTCACCTCTTTTAACCTCACATGGAAACAGCAAGTGGTGGCGGTTGAAGCCCATGTGGAGGTACAGTAATTGGCCTTCATGAGGAGTGGGCGTCCTGCTAGCGCCGGCTAATGTCAGCGTGGCCCTGATTTGTTCTCTGTTTTATTTTCTGCAGCAGGATGAGAATTGGAGTTTGTGCCCTTCGTCACGGTAAAAACCTTTTTCCCTCTGAGGATGAACTGCACCTGGCCTCACTATCAGAGACGGATTGTGAAGCTGGGAACTGTTAAAGTTATTAAAGCACACAGGGTCACAGTACTGCAGGGCATCGCTGCACCAAACAAATACTTACTTTATACTCAGTTCAAGCAGTAAAATGTGTACTTTCATCAGCTTTATTCTGTTCACAGACACCAGATCACTGGTGATGAGACTCATACAAGATAAAGGACTTTTTACTCACACGCCACATGTACATTAAAGATGTATTGATCATGATAATCAGTCCTCGCATCCATAATAACACAACAGTCCTCAGCTCCTCTTCTGTAAATCATTTTAAGCTAAAGTTCATATAAAACGTTGTTATGTTCAAAACAAACGTAAACAGATCAAAAGGTTTTAATGTTGATCAGACACCAACACACTGCAGAGTATTTTATTATTAGAGCTTTTCTCTTCATTTGCATATCAATATATGTTTTGAAACAGTTATTTAGTTTGTCACGAGTATTACACAGTTTACGAATATTATGTGGTGAGAAACTTCAGACAAACTTAAGCACTTCTTTCAACCTTTACCACGGCAGCAGACCAGAGCCACAGTCTCTTCTTACCTTTCACAATAAAAGCCCCAGACATGTGCACTGTAACTGTTCATCAGACGGAACTCAAACTCATTCGGAGCATTTCTCTGAAAGGAAACTGTGAGATGCTGCTCTGGGTCAATAGGATGCTGACTCAATCTATTCAAACTCTTTATTGGAAAATATTGTTGCAACTGTCATGACTTCACATCGCTGCCAGCATGAAAAGTTGATGCAAAATATTCGCTGGAGAGTATTTGGCATTGTCATGTTGGTTGTTTACCCATCATGCCTCTGTGTTTAAAGGCCTCGACTCTGATTTGTCTTCACTTTAATGAAAGAAAACTTTCTTGGTTCAAGATGGTGCAGTTTGTTCCTCAACGCCGACTGGAGAGCTAAGCCTCCCGCCATGAAGTGAATGAAGTGTTTCTTCTTCACTCTTGTTGGAGTTAAGCTCAAACTTCCCCCCTCGATCACAGTCTGACTGTATCGAAGAATTCGACGTAGTCATCGTGACGTCTCTCTTTGGTTTGTAGACTCACGTTTTCAAGCCTGCAGTTTGGCGATTTTGCTGTCGCCATGTTGGTTTTTGTGCAACCAGTGAACAGGAAGTGACCATATCTGGACTGAGGAGGAGACGTAGAGACGCCGTATACGTCTCTGGTGTTGACCTGTCAATCAGCGTGTAGCCCCGCCCTAAAGCATCCCCTGCTTTATGGTCTGTGTGACTCTAAATGGACCATAATGTACTAAATGAACATCATGCTGTAGTGAAGAAGACTTGAAACTAGAGATTGAGACATAAACTCATGTTTACAATGTTTACTGAGGTAATAAATCAAGAGAGAAGTAGAGTCATTTTCTATAGACTTCTATACAACCAGAGGAGTCGCCCCCTGGTGGACACTAGAGAGAATGCAGCTTTAACACATGAAGCATCAGATTCACTCTACAGAACCGGAGGTTGCCTCCTGATTACAGTCTTTGTGCTAAGCTAGGCTAATCATGTCCTGGATCTGTCTCATACTGGACACAGAGATGTAACAGATCATCTCGTCTGATTCTTTTAATGATAGGATTCCTGAAATTGCAAATGTACACTGTAAACATCTGATGTACTGTTAAAAGAGCATC
>NC_136638.1:28473260-28480760 GCF_949748355.1 Melanostigma gelatinosum
TATTGAACCGTTCGGTACGAGGTTCACGGTTCGGTCCGCATGACGAACTGAACAATACGTTTGAATAAAAACAAATAATAAAAAAATTAAAAAAAATATTTAAAAACCTTTATTTCACCAGGTAGTCCCATTGAGATTAAACATCTCTTTTGCAAGATGTAAGTAACAATACAAGATGTAAACTAAATGTAAGTAACAATACTACATCACATTAAGGAGCAGTTTCTGTTTTTTATGCTGATGTGTTGCTAAGAAAACACCCAGAAGATGAGTCACTCAGGTATAGTTCCATCATTGTTCAAAGTCAAAGAATAACTTCATGATGTTCGTTGTAATGAATCAATACATTTTAAAATCAAGTACATTTCTCTGCATTTATAGTTTTCTACTGTACCGAAACGTACCGAACCGTGGCTCCACTGTATCGTACCCAACCCAACCGTGAGTTCTGTGAACCGTTACACCCCTATTAAGCACATATTAGCACAGTACAAAAATGTAACATGTTAAATTATTATTAATTATTGTTAATTAGTATTAATTATTGGTAATTTATTCAGGCCTCAACCTCCGGTTCTTTAAAGTGAAGTCAAAGCTTAATGTCTAAAAACCTGCATTCTCTCTAATGTCCACCAGGGGGCGACTCCTCTGGTTGTATAGAAGTCTATGAGAAAATGACTCTACTTCTCTCTTGATTTATTACATATATATACATATAAATATATATATCTGTTTGTGATATATTAATATCCCCTTACCAGCCGCTCCAGAGGGAACCATCAGAGTGCATTGAGCTCGAGCGACGGGATATAAGTGTACAACAGAGCCAGGCTAGCCGTTCCCCCTTGCTTCCAGTCCTTATGCTAAGCTAGGCTTGCTGCAGTGTATCTCATGTTTGATATGTGAGCTTCACATGAACATCTGGCATGTTGTACAACAGCAACACATGGCGTTAATCACATATATGTGTCGTTGTTGGCTCATCCTTTGTGTATTTCCTCCCAGCTGCCTGTGAAGTGGACTCAATGTGTTTCATTGCGAGTCTTTTTCTCATCCGGCTGAATTTTAATTAGCGCTACATTCTTGAAGATCCACATTTTTAATGAACAAAACCTTGTGCGTGTCGCTGGCGCTCCTATCGCTTCCTCCGATCGCACATTAGAAAAGGAAACTTAATTAAAAAGATATCACAAAAGGCTGTCGGGCTAAACTCGCCTTTTCAATTACACTTTTCTGCAGGTTGCAAGCTCTCAATCAGCAAATATCCCGACGGCCGTCTCCTCCTGTCACGTTACACAAACTGTTCTTAAATCTTAAATAGTAACGTAAAGTAACTTTAACTGTCAGATGAATGTAGTGAGAAGCACAATATGCTCTGAGATGCAGTACAAGTATAAAGTAGCATAAAATATAAATGTAAAAACACAAGTGCCTCACCATAGTACTTAAGTACAGTACTTCTGTGCATGTACTCAGTTACTCTCCAGTCTACTTGATGCTTTTGGAGTTGTGGGTTTGAAGATATTTCATCAAATCTGAATCCAGAATCATCTCCATCCACATATCTGTGGCTTCAGACCTCAGCTTCACGGCCACATCTCCGTTCCTCATTCATCATTCAAATGAATAATGAAGTGAAATGAAACAGCCGTGAGTCCGGTTAGTTCAACTCCCTTAATGAATCTATTTCACTTTCATCTTCATCTTTAACGCTGACTGAAAACGAGAAGCTGCCCCTCAATGTTCAGTGTTTTGATAAAAAAAATAATAATTTCATCGATAATAATCAGAATGACTTCACTGCTGGCCTTGGAGCTTGATGTGCCGGGACTGTCACTCAACCTGGTGCACCTCAATAGCTTTGATACATTATAGATAAATAAATGGTTTTGCATCAACAGCTACGTGAGATTGAGGTGAGAAAGTGCTTCAGCGATGAGGTCAGAAACATTTCAATCAGTGTGTGTGACACTCAGCCTGATGGAGGACGCGACGCTGCAGCACTTTGACTCATTCATCTCTTTAAATACACATTGAGGTTCTCACTGTACACACGATCGCTTCTAATAGAAGTGTGTTCCATCTTCATTCACTCTGCTGATAACAGTTACTTTACTGACCACAGATTCATGCTCAAGCTTCTCACCTGGAATTCACAACAGAAACACCTTCGTTTTATTGTCTTCAATGTTTTCAGCAGCACAAACAGCTTCAACAGACTGAGTGACGGCAGAAAGTCAAAGGACAACGGTAGATTCAGGCTTCATGCAGAGGATACAGGAAGAAAACAGCATTGTTTTTACTTCTTCATTCTGCCCACCGGAGAGACGCCGGAGAGACACCGGAGAGACGCCGGAGAGACACCGGAGAGACGCCGGAGAGACACCGGAGGAGAGACACCGGAGAGACACCGGAGGAGAGACACCGGAGGAGAGACGCCGGAGAGACGCCGGAGAGACACCGGAGAGACACCGGAGGAGAGACACCGGAGAGACACCGGAGGAGAGACACCGGAGGAGAGACGCCGGAGAGACGCCGGAGAGACACCGGAGGAGAGACACCGGAGAGACACCGGAGGAGAGACACCGGAGGAGAGACGCCGGAGAGACGCCGGAGAGACACCGGAGGAGAGACACCGGAGAGACGCCGGAGAGACGCCGGAGAGACGCCGGAGAGACGCCGGAGAGACGCCGGAGAGACACCGGAGGAGAGACACCGGAGAGACACCGGAGGAGAGACACCGGAGGAGAGACGCCGGAGAGACGCCGGAGAGACACCGGAGGAGAGACACCGGAGAGACGCCGGAGAGACGCCGGAGAGACGCCGGAGAGACGCCGGAGAGACGCCGGAGAGACGCCGGAGAGACACCGGAGAGACACCGGAGAGACACCGGAGAGACACCGGAGAGACACCGGAGAGACACCTGAACAAACCATCAATATTTTAAAACAAATTGGTGTTTTGTGACACGTTGATATTGTAACCGTAATGTAGCCGCTTCAACAGACGGTTAAAATACGTCTTAGACGTTCAGACCCCATATCAACGCTTTTTCAACCAGAAATCAACGTTGAAATCCGGGTTAGTGCTCACTGGGAGGGCACTTTCTTCAGACGACAACAGACACGTCTCTGTTTTTATTTCATTTTCTTTAAAGCAATAAAGCACCTACAGTGTGACATTAAAGTGATTTCTAATAAGAAGCAGAAGCAGCGGAGGGAAGAGGGAAAGATAGGGAGCTGATTTGAGGAGGATGCCTCGCAGCGGTGATCTCTCCTCCTCTTCAGCTCGTCAGGGTTTGATGTGGCAGAGCGAGCCGAGAGCCGAGAGACACAGAGAGACAGAGGAGCTCATTTCAGGGCCGACTAATTTCTCCATTATAGGTGCACAATTATCCCAGTGTGACTGCGAACACAGAGGATATCAGAGAGGTAAGAACGACGGGATGAGCGAGGCCTCGTTACTGAGAGAGAGAGAAAGAGAGGGAGGGGACATGAGAGTGCAGGAAGTGAGCTTTTAGAAGTTTCTCATCTCTTAATTGCGATCAGTGAGGAGAGTTTAGCAGATTCATCTGCTCAAGGACTCAAACGGAGGCGACTGTTGGTGAGGATCAAACACTCCGTACAACTCTGCAAACAACACCAACAGACTTTAAAAAGAGGGAGATCTTCCCGAAGACAGAGAACACCGCTGGTTGCCAAAGTAAACCCATCTGTGTGTTCAGAGACCTAAAGCATCCCCTGCTTTATGGTCTGTGTGACTCTAAATGGACCATAATGTACTAAATGAACATCATGCTGTATTGAAGAAGACTTGAAACTAGAGATTGAGACATAAACTCATGTTTACAATGTTTTGAGGTAATAAATCAAGAGAGAAGTAGAGTCATTTTCTATAGACTTCTATACAACCAGAGGAGTCGCCCCCTGGTGGCCACTAGAGAGAATGCAGCTTTAACACGTGAAGCAACGGCTTCACTCTGCAGAACCGGAGGTTGCCGCCTGGCTCATAACCTCATCTAGTTCGGGTCAGGACAGTCTATTGGTCAGGGATATCGGGTTACCAGGACATCGGTGCACCTCGAGCTTGAATGCTGCACAGAGGAGAAGAGCAGTGGGATGTATAATGGTGGGGGGTGTTGGAAGTGTCAAACAAACAGGGCGTTCGACCAGGAGACCAGTGTTCAAGTCCTAAAGTCTTGTTGGGTTATTTTGAATTGACGTGGTGACGTTTGTGATGTATTTTACTTTCTTATGTGACCTTTTTTACTTCATTAACATACTTATTTTAAGCCAAACCAAGATGTTTCTTTTTCTAAACCTAACTAAGTGGTTTTGTTGGCTCAACCTAAAAGAGTGTTTCTGTTTGAAAATAACAACGTTAACAACTGGTTCATTGCAACCGTGCGCGTGGCTATCCTGTGCATGTGAAACTGACACAGAGTCTGGACCAAGCGTCGGTAGACGATGAGTTGGACGAGAGCAAAGACTGATCCCACCACTCGTGAAAACATCGTGCACGGAGCGTCTCAGTCTCTGACAGACAGCAACGAGCATCAACCTGAAGACTGAGCGAACACACCAGACAACACGCTGAACCATCTGGAGCTCTGAGGGTAGACGACCCCGTGAACCCAGCGAGAACGCCAACTCTCACTGACTCTTCCCAAAAACAAAGATGGACGCCAAACACCAGCTTCTTTCATATGCAGCAACATTTAAGCTGAGAGTGTGTTGAGGTCCTGGATGGAGAGCTTCGTCAGACTGGAGTCTACAGAGGAAACCTCTGTTGAGTAACAGGTGCTGACGTCTGATATGGCAGTTTAAGATCATTTTGGGTGCTTTTGTTTGTCTGTTAGACAGTAGAGTCAGGTGACCTGAGGGTGTCAGAGTCCTTTCATTCATGTCTTTCTGTAGAACTTGTTCAACCTAAAACCTCTTTTTTGATACAAGTTTGTGTTGAAGCGAAACCTTTTTTTTTGTGCTCCACTAATTCATAATTAATGTTTTATCTTTTTATTTCATTTTTTTACAGACGAAACAACGTATGAAGGTCAGCTCACTGTCGTGCTTTTATCTTGTCTTCATAAAACTACAACACATGGACTCTTCTGGGACGGTGAATGCTGAATGAGGCTGTTTTTCCATTCGGAGCACTTTTGATACTTTAAGTCTTCATTTAGCTGGTAATACTTTTACTCTTTCAAATGCAGGACTTTTACTTGTAACAGAGTTTTTAAACTTGTGGCTGAGTACTTCTTCCACCCCTGTCTGCTTTATTGTAACTTGGGTTTTGTTCTCATAGTTTTGTCCATCGTTTGTGTCAATAATTGTTAAATTTGACTCACCAGTTAAGGTCTTAACAGCAGAGTGTTCAGATGCTATAAAGCACTTTATTTGCCAGTCAAACAGGATCTTCTAGGATCTCAGCTGTTAAACAGCAGCGTAATAATAACTGCTGATGCAGCACTTTACTCCCTTTTCTCCGTTTTAAAGTGCGTCGTTGTTGAATGCTTCAGTTCTTGGGCTCCGTCAGCTTCTCTCAGCGTGTTCATACGGTCTGTTGAGTTGTGGTTGATGAAGCTGCTGCCTGACACGGTGCTGCAGGGCTTCTTTCTGCAGCGAGGACCGTCTGATGTCTGATGTGTGATGTGTGATGTGCTGACTGAACGTTTGTCAGAGGAAGTGAAGCCGAGCACGTCTGGAGCTGGAATGTGAGAATCCTGAGCTCTGCAGCTTCTCGTAGTGAACGTTTGCTGCAGAGCTCTGTTCTCTTCTGGACTTTGTGTTTTTAGGGTCCTTTATTTTTCACTTCGGTCTCAACAGCTAAATCTGCTTCCATCACATGTTGACTGAGCTGAGTGCATCTTCTGCTGCAGCACCTCTACAACGTGGTCATTCATGAGGAGACGCTGCCGTTATTTCAGAGAAAGAATCTGATCTGTGTTCATCCGGCTGGCAGACAGAATGGTGTCTCAATCCGATCTAAATTTGAGTCTCTGAAATATCTTTTTTAATGTCTGTTCAGTTATGATCTTGTTTGTTGTTGTTGTTTACAGCAGCAACGAGCACATTTAAACTCTCGACCTGAGGATTGGGACCCTTCAGAAATTAAAATCACAGGAAATTGGCTGAATATAAATAACTATGCACAGATGTTTAAAAATGATTTCCTGATTTATTTACCATGAATATTTTACACCAAAATCTCTTCATATTATATTATATTGTCATTAAACTAAATGAAATACGCCCCTATCAGTGATGTCACAACAGGCTCTCTGTGACATCACTGATTTGGGATTGGCCAGAAGTGAAACGAACTTTAAATTGTTGGCGTTTAGAAAGCAGCTGCAGCTCTTTACTGTCTGGTGTGTGAGGAGGTTTCAGCAGAAGAGAAGGATGCTGCTGCTCCTTTCTCTCCTCACGTCTATCAGGATTCACAGCCAAGACTTCCTGTTGGAAACCGCTCTCTTTCTTTCCTGTGTTTCCTCTCCTACAATTAGAGAACTCTCCCAGGATGCAATGCAACATTTGTCTCCATTAGTAATGTGGGTTATGAGGAGGGAGCTGTGCATTGTGGGTAAAGCCCCGGTGAAAACTTCTTGGAAAGCCTCACACAGCGATCCAATTACAGCGGTGAGCAGCAGCGTGTTGGAGAGGAAGCCGCAGAGAGAAACCCCCTCGCCGCTCTGGAAACTCGTCCTGCTGATTTCAGCAAACGCTATAAATCACACGTCTGAGCATCGATTCGCTCGGA
The DNA here is from genome assembly GCF_949748355.1 of Melanostigma gelatinosum. Classification (NCBI taxonomy): domain Eukaryota; kingdom Metazoa; phylum Chordata; class Actinopteri; order Perciformes; family Zoarcidae; genus Melanostigma; species Melanostigma gelatinosum. The sequence goes on from NC_136638.1 coordinate 28,480,020, forward strand.
CGCCGTGAGGCCGCGTCTGCAGCGCGACCACAGACGATATGTAAGACGTGGACATCGTGACGTCGCCCGCTGGTTCGTGCCTCGAATTTGGCGATTTTGCCGTCGTCATCTTGGATTACGGTCGTCACCGTGTTGTTTTATTTGCAACCAGTGAACAGGAAGTGACCACATCTGGACTGAGGAGGAGTGACGTAGAGACGCCGTATACGTCTCTGGTAGAGACCTGTCAATCAGCGTGTGAGGAGCTCATCACAGCTACTTGCTGCTCCTTCTGTCCACATGTTGTGTTCATCGTGGCCTCAGGAGCCTCAGAGTGAACGCACATCATATCAGAATGTCCACTTCTTTCTGCTCTTCTCTTTCTTTTCCTCTCGTTTTTACACTTTCATGAATTTGAGTCAGAAAGCTTCAGGATTAAGAAACATTTATAATCTCAACGACACTCTACACCGTTAGCGTTAGTTTGACTTTAAGAAGTTTGTGGCTTTGCTCCTAAAGCAACATAATCCGTTTAAAGAGACAGGAAGGACTTCCTCTACGTCTCCAGCAGAGGTTGCTTGTTAGTGTCGATGTTCTGCCTGCTGGTTATGTTAAGTGTGACCATCAACGTGTGTGTGTGTGTGCGTGTGCGTGTGCGTGTGCGTGTGCGTGTGTGTGTGTGTGTGTGTGTGTGTGTGTGTGTGTGTGTGTGTGTGGGGACCCCCTCCCCCTTGACAGACGTGATGTCGCTCCACCAGCTGA